>NW_021154343.1:1791-2272 GCF_002837175.3 Physeter macrocephalus | reverse complement strand
TGAGACAGTACATCTACATACGCGTACCGGCTTGGCGCAGTGCACTTGTCTCGCTAGACCCGAAGTGGGTGGTACTGCGTGTGCACGTATGTGTGTACTTTGGCGCGGAACACCAGTGGCTCGTCTTACATACCGCAGTGAGATACTTCGTATACAGTTATGGAGATAGACACATATTGAGATTTATGCATACGGACTTCCTTGAGGAGAGCTAAATTGTATACATATATATATATATATATGTATCATTGCTCGTATTAGCTTTGTAGCGTGCTTTGTGCCATGGCCGCATAGGCTACTACCTTCCGTGTTAGCCGGCTAGTAATTAAACATAAATGCAGATTTGAGAAAGTGCGAATCATGGTTAGTCAGCAGCAGTCTTCAGCTCATGAGAACTTTTACCGTATGTATTGATATATATTACAGACACAGCGACAAAAACTGGTACGGGTGTGTGTGTATAATAACTGAATTTATTGGT
>NW_021154343.1:0-535 GCF_002837175.3 Physeter macrocephalus | reverse complement strand
AGAATCCGCCAGTATCCTATTTATTGCTCTACATATCTATTCCATGTTTATATCCCACGTGGTGAGGCCAGCTTCTTCCTACCGGATACATCTATATCTTGTACGTGGATAAATTTCCTGGAGAGGATCTGAATCACACGACTTCAGCCGCACAGTACTTGCCAGCGTATGTAAATATGTAAGTGTGTAGGTACTTGCATTTGTTTAACTGTGAATATACGTACATATACGTACATATATATGCACTCGTTCATATACTTAATTGCGCCTTTACTAAGGACGGCATTTGCCCCATATGTGTGCGTATATGCATACATATATATATATATACATACATATATGTTACCTATAACGTGTCACCGTGGTATTTCGGATTCTGTGTACGCATTTTGCTACCACTGCACAGATAAACTGAGCCGCAGGAAGACCCATGATGGTGTACGCATACAGGATTATACATACATATATGTAAACTTGTGACGTGTCCGCGCACGTCCTTCACGGGTTCACTTACTTACGGATATGTATACTTGTT
>NW_021154342.1:1820-2272 GCF_002837175.3 Physeter macrocephalus | reverse complement strand
CATCCACTAGCTGAAGGATCTGTTCTTGTGCATAGCAGGGAGCGGAGGTCTTTCGACGTTGCCCACCAACCATCAAGAGCCGGACGCCAACGTGGAACACTGCCCAGTCGCCCTTGTGGCCCTTACAGCGCACACTCTTCCACCCACTTCAGAAACTGCAGGACGTGTTAATTCAGTATAAAGAAGGAAAGTAATGGTCATTTAAGCATCTTCTTTCTACTGCTGCCGCTTGAGCTGCCTTAGACTCCTGTCGGCAACGGGCACGGCTAGCCACCTGAGGCTCCAGCGGGCATGGTGGGCTACGGCATCTAAAAATAGTAGAAGATGCGACACCGGCACCACGGCACGTTTATTTTTTGCACACGCACACCTCAAGTCTCGTATTCTTTCACTCTGTTAGGCGTGTCTGGCTGCAGGTTAATTTTTGCTATTACTGCGGTTTCCCCGCCCTC
>NW_021154342.1:0-524 GCF_002837175.3 Physeter macrocephalus | reverse complement strand
CTGCAAAAGCAAGGGGTGCTTTTCTACGTAGAAGGACGTTAGCGGAAGGAGCGGCAGCACGGCAAAGATCTTCTTAATGGGTGGCAGAATATATGCGAGGAATCCACAACATGAGCGGCAGCACAGCCACCCGCGGCGGCAGCAGCAGAAGCTGCTGCTGCAGCGGAGGCAGTTGCTGCAGTAGAGCTATCACCAGCAAATCCCGCAACATCACCCGCCACAGCAGCAGAACCATCAAGAGCGGCACGAGTTTCACCGCTGTACATCGTATCTGCAAGGTGGTTGCTGCTGTTGGCTGGGTGCTGCTTATGGGAGCCCTTCTGTTTGTTCCCCAGCTGTACATGTTCGACGCGTACGGAGAGAGGCAAGCAAAAAAAAAAGAGCGAGGAGAGAATGTAGACGAACGCCTCAACTCCGAGGCCGCTATAATTCTAGCGGCTACGCCTGAGCAGGTTCTACTGCTAAACGATAGCCTCGTTCTACCTACCGCCAACGTCACTGCACAGGTAACCCATGTAACATAC
>NW_021154341.1:1850-2272 GCF_002837175.3 Physeter macrocephalus | reverse complement strand
TCTATGTATGCGCTTTTTTTTGCGCATACGTATGTAGGCGTGCACGCGAAGTGACTTGCCCCGTGGTGCAAGAAGAGAAGGGACGTTACCTTGTGTTCACATACGCTTCTATATGGCCTATTTTTTTGCGTATATATTATGTAGGCGTGCACGCTAAGTGACTAGCACCCCATGACGTCGTCGTGGACGCGTGTTTGGGTGTGATGTCCGCTTCTCGGAACGCATCATTGTTTAGTTTGGCGTGCAAAACCGCAGTAGGGATCCACTCCTTAAGGAGGGCACGAAAAGGTTTGATGTTACTTTTCACCGGCTGTCGCCGTTCCACTGCGAGGCGTCCTGCAAGTGGGCTGCGTCCACGTCGTCATAAGCCGGCCGGCTGCGGACGCTTTCCAGCGAGCAGAAATATTTGCCGTTATTACATG
>NW_021154341.1:0-602 GCF_002837175.3 Physeter macrocephalus | reverse complement strand
AGGCTGCTAGATAAGTGGGTGAGCTCGACATCAACTCCAAGGAACGTAGTTACTACCTCTCAGCGCAGGTAACCGAATTCGAAAGAACCTGGAAACTATATCAAGCAGAGGATGAATACTCAGATAAGTGGACTGCTTGGGAATCGCCGCCGCACAGCAGCGCTATTCGCACTTGTGGGTAGCAGTAGTTCCTTCTGACAATAAAACAAAAAGTTTCTGGCGGACAGCACTGCAGACCGATTACTCCGTGCGCTGCGCGGGAGGAAATGGTGTCGTGCACGTAGGAGTAGTACTCGTAGCAGTTGCTGTCAGAATCATACAAAAAGTTGTCGTGTCAGTAGTTGTAGTGACAAGCCAGTAATAGTTTTTGTTGTACTAGTGAAAGCAGTAGTACTAGTAGTAAGAGCATTAGAACACTGAGTCATACAGATGAAGACTTTCCGTGTTACACGCTGGAAACCTCAGCAATGCTACATAAAAAATGGCTGCTGTGCTGTAGTGCTACGTGAAGAACAGGAGAACCAGCTCCTGTAATACCCGACAGGCAGTGCTGACTTACAAGGTTAAGGGAAGACCGCCGGTGGGTGCAGCACTGGTGTTAG
>NW_021154340.1:1457-2272 GCF_002837175.3 Physeter macrocephalus | reverse complement strand
AGTGTGATGTCTCTGCAGCGATTTCGAGGACAGGTGTCCGTAATAACATCAAGGTCCTGCTGCGCCGCAGTAGGGCACTTGGCCAGGCTAGTGCTTTGTTATTATTCCATCTACCGAAAATGTTCGCACATTACTGCCTTTTGACAATGGATATAATGATGTAGATTTACCAAGATGGATAGCGAGGAGCCTTGTACAAGCATAACGCACCCGACGCGCATGTGGTATCACTCAGGCAGCCGCATGATGCACTGCACCTGCAAGCGGCACACATGGGCGCTCTAACAGCTTGGATCAATTCGAGTTAGCTGTTGCCCCGTTAAAACCAGTCAACAATTCATGCCAACGCAGAAATATGAGTGTATGTGACCACTTAGGTGTGGTACGGCTACCAACTCTCTGTGATGCAATCAACAAGCTTCTGTGATACACCTATCAGCGCACGTGGTAGCTATCGACTCCTGATAAAATCGATTGTTACCGTGTGTCGCGCAGTCATCAGCTGACCGTGCAAGTGCTATTTTCCCTCTGTTGATAAATACCCAGTGAGGAAATACGTATGTTGTTTCCATGTAAAAGGAATGATTTCTTCGAGTGCAGAACAGAACACTACTGCATCAACGCTACATCTGAGGACCTCCGCGTCTTCACCGCGTAGTCCACATTGTTACCCAAGAACTCGAACAATTCTGCGTATCTCTTTAGCAGAAAGCGTCTGCATTTTTACAATCTACTTCACAACATGGCGCGCGGATACACCTCGAGTACCCTCTCCTGGTCGTCTAGTACGGCTGCGGTAGAGTGACGCAGTAAGG
>NW_021154340.1:0-281 GCF_002837175.3 Physeter macrocephalus | reverse complement strand
GATGCAATCCGCTGCTGAAAGCCACTTTTGTTTCAAGGGACGCAACAGGAGGTCTTCATGCTTGCCCGGTTGCCTACGGTACTAAGCGTACTGCTTTTTTTCCAATAAGTGAAATTCCGGCCACTCCTCAGAGCCTTTTCAGGATCACACCGGCTGTCCAGCTGCCGGTGGTGTTGCAGAACAAAGCTGAGCACTATTGTTATTATGTTCGACGACGTATCAGTGCTTGCTGGCGCCCTCATCCAGGACCAGTTTGATCTCGAGCGTCAGCATTTCGCGTG
>NW_021154339.1:1934-2272 GCF_002837175.3 Physeter macrocephalus | reverse complement strand
GACGTGATCGGAATTGTCGGCCAGGGGAACGAACTCGTCGATGGTTACTGGTAAAACCCGGTGACAAGGCGAGCGTCGTCTACAGAAGAAGCACAGGGACACACCCACAGGACAGGACAGACGTCTACAGCGCCTTCGCCAATAGTCAAAACGTAGCATCATTGAGAAACTCAGCGTAGTACATATGTCCTTCGCAGACGAGATGAAGCTGTACACGGATAGGGCAAGACCCACATAGACATACAGCTAGGAAGACGCACAGCCTCTGACCCCTGCTGGTATATCAGCCTTTTGCCCAGGCGCCGTCGTATCGGCCACGTATGCAGGGGCTCTTGTTT
>NW_021154339.1:0-215 GCF_002837175.3 Physeter macrocephalus | reverse complement strand
GCTAGTGAGCCCAACGCGGACGTTCTACACTCGAACCAAAAGCCTCTGCAGAGATTCTTCTATCGACGTCTACGAGCTGACGAAGGGTGGACAGGAGTGGCCCGACCGACACGTGTTTATGTAACGTAGAGAGATGGGCTGAGAATGCGGCGGGTTGAGGGGAGCTCGTCATGACGAGGGCAAGCATGGGAAGAGGGCAAGAGGGCTTAGCAGCT
>NW_021154337.1:2009-2272 GCF_002837175.3 Physeter macrocephalus | reverse complement strand
TGTTTGCTCGCAAACAAGCGGGTGTTTTTCGTGGCAGCACCGGACTTCAGGCAGCGTCATAGAATAGTCGAGAACAGTGAGAGCTGCAGACGCAACTGAGATAATAATTCATATCTGTCTACGTTTGACGTCTGCGAAGGAAACGGTCGCTGCACACAAAGCGACAAAGAGACAGGAATTCCCGAAGCGAGACCCGGAGAGACAAAAAGACAGAGAGAAAGAGATAGAAAATAGTCACCCACGCCCACATCCGCTCAAATACC
>NW_021154337.1:0-228 GCF_002837175.3 Physeter macrocephalus | reverse complement strand
AGGAGGCAAGAGGAAAATATACAGGTAAACATTTCAAACAAGGGGGAAGAGATATATTGAGAAAGACAGAAAGAGACAGATGTAGACGCGTGTCTAAATATGTAGATCTCCATCGAGAGAGAGACGCGAGAGACAGACACACACACACACATATACGGAGATGTACACGCAGATTCGAACATAGATATATATAACACTCTGCCCGTGATGTGTTTGCAAAACTACGAC
>NW_021154336.1:1799-2272 GCF_002837175.3 Physeter macrocephalus | reverse complement strand
GAGCTCAGAGAGTCTTACTGCTGCTGCTGCTGCTCCATGAGCTCAGAGAGTCTTACTGAAAGCTGCTACTACTGTGCTGCTGCTGCTCCGTGAGCTCAGAGAGTCTTACTGCTGCTGCTGCTGCTCCATGAGCTCAGAGAGTCCTCCTGAAAGCTGCTGCTGCTGCTGCTCCGTGAGCTCAGAGAGTCTTACTGCTGCTGCTGCTCCATGAGCTCAGAGAGTCTTACTGAAAGGTGCTGCTGCTGCTGTTCCGTGAGCTGAGAGAGTCCCACGGAAAGGTGCTGCTGATGCTGCTGCTGTTCCGTGAGCTCAGCCTACTGAAAGCTGCTGCTGCTGCTTCTCCGTGAGATCACAAGTGTCTCTTTTTCTCTCCGTATGTGGCCAGGAGCAGTAAGCATGCTTCCGCCCATCCTGACGTGTAGGCCCCCACACACACGTATGCAGAGACATATGTTTCTCTCTCTCTCTCTCTC
>NW_021154336.1:0-535 GCF_002837175.3 Physeter macrocephalus | reverse complement strand
TATATAGATATATATATAGAGATATATATATATATATATATATGTTTTTACAGGCAGAAAGGGGGTGTTGGCATGGCGAAAGGTCACCCCTTCTTCTTCGTCGTTGTGGATAACAAACACCTGTGCATCTATATATATACATATATCTATATATATAGATATACATATATATATATATACAGATATATATATATATAGAGAGAGAGAGAGAGATATATATATATGTATTTACAGGCAGAAAGGGGATACTGGCATGGCGAAAGGTCAGCCCTCCTTCGTCGTCGTGGGTAACAAACGTCTGTGCATCCTCCGCTTGCGCCGCTGTTTTGGATCCGCCTGTGTGGCGTCGTCATTGGTATTTTTTTTCTCTCTCTCTTTCGCTGTTTCTGCCGCTCTCCGCTGTTGGCCACCGCCTTATGCGTCAGTACTACACAGATAAGCATGTGCCGGAGCACAAATATATGGGGGGGTGCATAAAATATGTATTTGTAGATCCACAGATATGGATGACGCACGTCTGACTTAACACAGAGAG
>NW_021154334.1:2123-2272 GCF_002837175.3 Physeter macrocephalus | reverse complement strand
GTTACAATAACGCCTGCTGCTGTCTCGACATGCATGCGCTCACCAATACATGCATGCGCCTCTGTACGTCTCTATATGTAAAATTACTGTGCTGCAGGAGAGAATGAAGAAGAACGAAGCAGCTGTGTTTCCCTTGGTGGTCGGTCTTT
>NW_021154334.1:0-576 GCF_002837175.3 Physeter macrocephalus | reverse complement strand
GCTGCTGCTGCTGTGGCTGCTGCTGCTGCTGTGGCTGCTGCTGCTGCTGTGGCTGCTGCTGCTGCTGTGGCTGCTGCTGCTGCTGTGGCTGCTGCTGCTGCTGTGGCTGCTGCTGCTGCTGTGGCTGCTGCTGCTGCTGTGGCTGCTGCTGCTGCTGTGGCTGCTGCTGCTGCTGTGGCTGCTGCTGCTGCTGTGGCTGCTGCTGCTGCTGTGGCTGCTGCTGCTGCTGTGGCTGCTGCTGCTGCTGTGGCTGCTGCTGCTGCTGTGGCTGCTGCTGCTGCTGTGGCTGCTGCTGCTGCTGTGGCTGCTGCTGCTGCTGTGGCTGCTGCTGCTGCTGTGGCTGCTGCTGCTGCTGTGGCTGCTGCTGCTGCTCGTCTGTGTCGGTGGTGTTGTTGTCGCTCGCAGATTTCGATGGAGGAGCGTCGCGCTCATGAGACGTGTGCGTACGTTGGAGAGGCCATGGCCTGAAAAATTACGTTCTTTTAAAAAAAAGAAAAGCCTTCACAGAAAGCTAAAACTGTTTGCCACACAGTTCACCGATATAAGCCGAAACAGAATGGGGCTTTGTTCTTTTGA
>NW_021154333.1:1956-2272 GCF_002837175.3 Physeter macrocephalus | reverse complement strand
TAACAAAGGGAAGTCTACTCAACACTCTCTAATAGCCCATATGGGAAAAAATCTGAAGATGAATAGACATATGAATATACATAAATGAACTAGATTCTGTACGCCTACCACAAACAATGTTTTAAATCAACTTTACTCCAATAAAAAAGAAGAATTAGGGCTTCCCTGGTGGCGCAGTGGTTGAGAGTCCACCTGCCGATGCAGGGGACCGGGGTTCGTGCCCCGGTCTGGGAAGATCCCACATGCTGCGGAGCGGCTGGGCCCGTGAGCCATGGCCGCTGAGCCTGCGCGTCCGGAGCCTGTGCTCCGCAACGGG
>NW_021154333.1:0-1137 GCF_002837175.3 Physeter macrocephalus | reverse complement strand
TTTTACTCACAGTGTTTTAAAATAACACATGCATAGTTGCTCAACTTCTCGTATTATTAGACATATGCAAATCATAACTACAACAAGGTATCACCTCGCACAGTCAGAGTGGCCATCATCAAAAAGTTTACATATCATAAATGCTAGAGAGGACATGGAGAAAAGGGAACCCTCCTATGCTGTTGGGGAGATGTAAGCTGGTAACAGCCACTATAAAGCACAGTATGGAGATGCCTTTAAAAAGTAAAAATAGAGCTACCATATCATCCAGCAGTCCTACTTCTGGGTGTACATCTGCAGAAAGCCAGAATTCAAAAAGACAAATGCACCCAAACCCAAACATGCACTGCAGCACTATTTACAATAACCAAGACATGGAGGCAACCAAAATGTCCATCAACAGATGAATGGATAATGAAGAAGTGGTACATGTACACAATCAAATATTACTCAGAAGTGAAAAAGCATGATCATCTCTAGGTCCATTCCTCTTGCTGCAAATGGCATTATTTCATTCTAAGTGAAGTAAGTCAGATAGAAAAAGACAAATATCATATGATATCACTTAGAGTGGAGTCTAAAAAATGATAGAAATGAACAAATTTATAAAACAGAAACAAACCAATAGATTTCAGATATAATTCAGGCAGAAAAATTTATAAATCTGTTACCAATCACTAAATGTCAACCTGAAAAATTTACGCAATAAATAACATTGTAAAAGTATTAATTCTCCCCCAAATTAACCTTTACCGGGCATTAGCAAACTAAACCTGGAGATCACATCCAGCCTATCACCTTCTTTTGTAAATTAAATGGAATGAGTGACCCACAGGAAAACCCATAATGAGATGTCACGTCACACCTCTCAACATGGCTATTATTCCAAAGTGTACAAATATGAAATGTTGTTCATGAAATGACTGCTTGGTATATGTCCAAAGAAAATGAAGACACCAATTTAACAAGATATATGAATCCCAACGTTCATAGCAGCACTATTTGAGGAATGTATATAACAAAACAGAAATAGACTCACAGAGAACAAATTAATGGTTACTGGTGGGGAGAGTGAAGGGGAGAAGGAAAGACAGTCGTTGGTTTCTCTAAATCCAATAGCCCTATGGATGAAATAAA
>NW_021154332.1:1016-2272 GCF_002837175.3 Physeter macrocephalus | reverse complement strand
TCTTTCTCTATACCTAAACATGGATACACATAGTGCTGCAGTATAAGTCGACTACTGCAAACCTCAAATGATGCTACACGTGGGGGGAAGCATTTGTGCATGCAGGTAGTTTGTGATAACATTCCCACTGTCACACATACACCTGCGTTATATCCTGCGCCATTGTGCCCGTCACTTGCAGAGCCAGCAAGCTGTTGAAAGTTCCCCTAGTTTTGGGCATCTGATCTCTGGCTCAGGCACACTACAAGCGAATATCTGAGAGCCTTCTTCTATTCATCGACGACCAGGATAGACTTCACAGCGCCACTGTATTCAACGCGGACAGTCTGCTTCCGTGCAAGACTGAGACTAGCCGAGGCCGGTCCTTCTCGGTGGTACGTCTAAAAGTGTTCACCAGTGTCACCAGAAGGCCGTTCGATCCAGGTCGGAGTGACAAACACAGTTGAATATGCACTTATATATCTACGGCACATAAGCGGTATCGCGTGACTCGCTTCAGTGATGCACAGACTGAGGATGCGAAGTCTGTCAGGCTGGTGCAGCCTGTGTCAGCTGGAAAATGTGTAGTTGTAGTTCACGCAAATATTCGCGTATGTTAATCCGCCAGCAGCCGAAGTCGCCAGGAGAAACGAGTGCTCCGCCCCATCAACAAGCCCCTCCCTGGTGCGCACGTTGACATACATATTCGTGTTTACTACCTCAACGGGCGCTACACGAAAAGCCATCGAAGCACACAGGTGTACGCGTAGTGTACCTACACGCATAGAAGACGTAAATGTACACAAGCATGCACACGGAATGAAATAGTGGCAACAGAGCGCTTCGACCGCGACCTCGAAGTCTAAACCGGGTCCACATGAACACAGGAGGTCTTTACACTCTGTTAGTTTGTCTCACGGAACACACGTTGCAATAACCAAGCTCTTACTCTCAATTTCTTCACGAAGCCCACAAAAATGAAGAGGTTTCTCCAACTGTGGAGCTTTATGATACACGTTATCTTTCAGATCACAGATGTTTCCGTTTGAGATGGGCATTAGGCGCTGAACAGAGGAAAACCCCAGATTTCGAAAACGTTTGCTGTTCCTTGGCAAAAGGACGACTACAGGTAAATGGGCCATCAAAAAAGGACGCGTAGTACTTACGCACCGACAGATACATACCCAGTGCGTGTTTGTGACAGTGCATGCACAAACAGGGTCATGTCGCTCTCACAGTAAACCTACGAACGAGAATGTGCATCTCGGAAGAAACTC
>NW_021154332.1:0-1006 GCF_002837175.3 Physeter macrocephalus | reverse complement strand
TTGTACTTGTCCCGATCTCCTGTGAGCACTTCCAGTTAAAGGCCATAGGTACAGAGTGTGATTAGCACAATATGTACTGCAACGTCCATTTTTTATCTACGTACGTAGTTGCACACGAATACGGGCGTATACCCACTTACTCACGTATACGCACACGCACGTACGCATGGTAGAGTGTGACTATGTAGCTGTTGTGTATCAGTAAAAGGGATTACGATGCAGACAGCGCGTAGTCCCTGCGACAAGTAGCGCAATGGAAAACAATCCCCGGAGCAGCGCTCGCACTTCCCCGCAGCGTTCCTTATATCTCTCCCCCCACTGCAACATCCTGACTACAAAACAGGCCTCGCCGCAAAGTTGAACGAAGATACACATTTATATATATACACGTGTATTCGCATGTACTTTAATTTTAGACATCAACTCGGCATGTAGCGGCGCAGAGCTCCTTAACCCGCTGACACGTACATACGTGTGGACGCGTACGCAGATGACCCCACACTTGCATGAACAGATTTTTGAACACATTCACGTACGGTCGCCAGCTTTCGCACGTCTCCACAGACGAGCTGGAGCAGGGCTGGGGACAGCGACAGCGACAGTGGACCCCTGCGACTGGCAGAAGCAGCATGTATTAAGTGGTGGCACCTCTTGCGTGCCATCTTTTTATGAGCGCGGAAGTGTCGAGGAGCGGCGTGGAATCGTCTGTCATTCCCATGGCTTCGCGTAAACCTTTCCACAAAGAATACGACCAGCAAAGTATAGCCTGGCCATTTTCCGCCTGTCCTGTTTGCTCGGTGGTTTCAGGAAGATAGGAAGTATCAGGTCGTGCACGGGGTGGTTGCGTAGAACGGCTTCCGCGCGGTCGCATTGCTTCTGTTCCTCCGGAGTGGCGACGTGACAAACGTGATGGACGCTTGTTCTCCTGCTCGTCCATCACCGCCTATTGAAGGGTCGCGTGCGAAAATAGAAGACAGCAAGACGTGCCGAAAAGGAGAAAATTCAT
>NW_021154331.1:1818-2272 GCF_002837175.3 Physeter macrocephalus | reverse complement strand
TCTTAAGAAGCAGCAGTTGCGTCTTGACCAACTTAAAGTTCCGCTTTTAATTGTCTTTAAGTCGCACTGGAATCTGCGGAGAAACTCCACCGACTTCAGCGAAACGAGAGATGACGACTATGAGCGTGAGCGGCGTTAGCAGCAACACCTACGTGGGGAAGTAGTGACCGACGGAAAAGGACGGTGATGTAGTCGTTTTCAGTTGCGGTAGGCCAACGTTAGTGCAAGTGCAGTGGGGGTACTGATGCAGGAGGAAATGTAGTGCAGGACATATGTGGTTACGTCAGAATGAGGTCAACGCGGATCAAGGCGACAGCCCACCTGCATCGGGCGCGAGAGCGAAGCACCAGTGACGATTGTGAAGCAGAATGGCTAGTACGCAGAAACGGTAGTGTGGTGAAAACAACGGTGGTACAGTGCTGCTCCTGTAGCAGCAGATACAATGGATGAGCTG
>NW_021154331.1:0-202 GCF_002837175.3 Physeter macrocephalus | reverse complement strand
GAAAACAGCATCTTCAGCCAGCCACACAAACGCAGCAAGTAAATGGGACTCAAAACAGCAGCGGCAGCTAGTGTGTGACACTGTTGCACCTGTAGCAGCAGCGAGAGGGGCAGAAGAGCTATGTGTGGTCTTCCTTAATAGCAATAGAAGCAGGAGATCGACGTATCATCGGTGGTCGCAGCAAGGTCGTCCTTCCGGCTAC
>NW_021154330.1:1156-2272 GCF_002837175.3 Physeter macrocephalus | reverse complement strand
ATGTGACGGCATTTCCCAACATAGGTTCAGTCCTATAAGTGAACGAAAGCTGCTACATTTTACATCCAACTACGTAAAAGACATCATAAATTGGTATCTTGACGGAAGTCACCACCGTCTCAACGTATCTCAAAAGAGGCAGCGGCATCACATTAACCAACCATGCCTGCTGCATTCCCACAGTTATTAATATGGGGCCCCTTTTTTCTGATGACTCCCTGCCTCTACTTCCCACGTCACCACAGCGAAAGGCTTGTCTACCAGACACAGCCTCGGCTAACGCATTACAGTGTATGTCCAGCTTTGGTACCACACGTGTCCCTTAGGTAAGTTCGAGAGCGACTATAGCTGTATAACGAAAGCTGCTTAACTGCTTGAACGTCAGGGTATTGTACTCGCTGAACAGGTAGACCCCTCACTGCTGAAAGCGTCTGACCGTCGCTCAAGAAGTACCGGCAACAGACAAAATCTTTAACTTGTGCGGTTTTGAATGTCTCGCGATCACACGTAAAACCTCAAAAGCCGAGGCTGCAACGCACAAAGTCGCCGCCACTGTTCGTACTGAGTTGTGCGTCTGTTTGGAACTCTCTTCTTCATCTATCTCTATACATGTGTGTTCGTGGATGCCAGTACCCGAATTCTGACCGATTTTTTCAACCATGTGCTAGTCGTGAACGAAAAGGCGCTAGTATAGCTGTTGCACTTCAAGTCTAATGACGGCGGTCGGACTTCACCGGTAGTATGTTTTGCCATCCTGCCATCCTCCAACAGCTCAGACACAGCGTCTGGGTCGTAGAAAAGCCAGGGGCTGCGGGGAGCGGCAACGTTCATCTGACCTCGTGTTCTCAAATGACCGAAGAAAAGCCGATGTCCAGCTGCGCAGCATAGAAACAGACTTTCTCCCGTGGTACAGGCAGTACATTTACTCGTCAGACGCATGTCCATGCCATGTACGGGGACGGCGTCCCCTGTATCGTCGAATGCTTGACTACATTCCTACACCATTTCTGCTGCGATGCAGGTTAGGTGTTAGTCCACATATTCGGAGGTTTCCATACACTGTGATACTGAAGATGTACCAAAATATAGTCTTTTAGAGCTGTCTACGTGAGAAAA
>NW_021154330.1:0-360 GCF_002837175.3 Physeter macrocephalus | reverse complement strand
CTTGATGAGGTGCTCAAGGCAAAACCTCCGTTACATTTCGTTTGCAATTGATTACCCCCTGTAGAACTGAACGCTCTGAAACTGTAACACAACGTGCGGTTGGAAAAAGGGCTCCCGTGCCGTACGTTTTGAACCTGTTTTCTTTCGTATGAGCAGAACTTCCGAATCCTCGCGTCTTCGCTGTTAGTTATATTGGAAAATTTGTTTTAAGGAATGGATGAAATCAAAAAGCATGACTTTGATTAGGTGCAGATGACTCCTCCGCATCAAGCAGGCCATGCTTTCCATTATCACAATGCAGCTAATTTGTTGCCGCGTGGTACCAGTATACAGCAGCTTCTGTTGATGATAAAGGGCTTC
>NW_021154328.1:1392-2272 GCF_002837175.3 Physeter macrocephalus | reverse complement strand
GTTGTCATTTACAGCCCTGCAGGCGTTGTGGAGTGCGGCGCCCCTGAGCAACTGTCTTCAACTTGTTTCTGGAACCGGCCACAGACTGGCAGGATTGCTTCAAGCCCCATTCTGGTTACCGGGGCAGCCTGAGCCTTTGGGAAATTCCTCCTCCTGATTGGAAATTAGAGGGGCCTGTGGTGTCCAAGCACGTAGAGCTTGTTTTTCATTCCTATCCCCCCTTCCCCTTCATCCTCTGACCAATTCCAAGCCTTGCACGACCGCCGGTTGAGTGTGCAGACTTCCCCAGGTGGGGAGAGTCTAAGGAACGAGGCTGGAGCGGGAACCCTCCCCCAGGACATGTGGAGATGGGGTGACTTTTCCAAACTCTTCCCGCCCATCCGGCCCCCCATCCTCTGGGGTTCTGTCCGGACGCTGCGGGGTTTCCAGCGGTGCGGGGCTCGGGGGCCGCCCTGCGGGGAGCAGCCCTGATCCCGCACCTGCAGCACCGCCTTCTGGTCTCTCCGTCCTGCGTCGGGCACAGTCTCCTCCTTCCCCGCTGCCTCGGGTGCTCTGTCTCCACACTGTCCGGTGCTCAGCCCCTCCGCCGCATCGCCAACACGCCCAGCTCCACACCCCTCGTCAGCTTCAGGGATGGCCCAGGACTGGGCTCCCCGCCTGCCCACCCCCGGTCTGTGTCCTCAGTCCACCTGTGCAGACAGGTGAGGACCCCCTGCAGAGGCTCCCGAACGCTTCACCCCTCCATCCTCCCCGGGCTCGGCCCAGGTCCTGTCGGGATGTTCCACCCTCACCAAGCCCCCAAGTACATGCCAAGGGCGGGCATCAGGTCTGCTGCGTGCACTGCTGTGCGTCCTGCTGTATACACAGGCATGACCCTGCC
>NW_021154328.1:0-406 GCF_002837175.3 Physeter macrocephalus | reverse complement strand
AAGCTGAGTCCAAGGCCCTCCTGCGTAGGAGGCATCCTAGCCCCGGGGATCCCGAAGAGGCCGGCCCCCTCCTCTCCTCCGCCCCCAGGCCTGGTCCCTGCTCTTGAGAAGTTCCCTAGGATGGGGTCCTGGTGCTGGAGGTGCCCCGATGCTGTGGCCTCCTGAACCTCCAGTGAGGATAACGGGAGCGGGGGAAGACTTGTTCACAGAGAGGGAGCTTCTGCCAGAACAGAGCCTGGGTCTGCTGCCCCGATCCCAGGTGCACTGGGGCAGGAACGTGAGAGCGAGGCTCCTTCCCCTCCCAGAACACCCAGGACACATGGGCGCTGGTCGCTGGACTCCCACACAATATTAAACTCTCCCACGTAGGCCTGATGAGTGAGAGACACTATTTCAAGACTATTAT
>NW_021154327.1:2018-2272 GCF_002837175.3 Physeter macrocephalus | reverse complement strand
AGATAGGTACACACGTGCGTGCGTAATTTCGCACGTGGTGTCCGTAGACGTAGGGCTGTGTACTGCGTGGCACCCACACATTCTTCTCGTGTGTTTGGCTGCCTTGGGGGAGAGACCTGTATACCTGAAGAGAGGTACGTGGGCATATTTGCGCAGTCACAGAACTTCTATTCTCTGTGTGTGTACACGTCTGTTTATACGTACGCCCTTGCTGAGGACGTGAGAAGCAATAATCCGTAAATACCGTGGTAGGT
>NW_021154327.1:0-676 GCF_002837175.3 Physeter macrocephalus | reverse complement strand
TTACTGTCGTTTCTCCTCAGGTTTCTGTTTCTTGTCGCTGCGCATTCAGCAGAAAATGGCAGTGGTCCTGTGTTTCACGTTGCTGTTTTTCTCCCCATTTCGCGCTTCCTAGCTGTCGCTGTTGCCCCTAGCCTTGTTGGTGGCGTCTGCTGCTGCATGTGCGGCCTCTTCCTGAGGAAACTCATGCTTCCTCCCTATTGCGAATTTGGTTTTTTGCGGTTGTCACTTGTTGCTTGTCTTCTGCAACCTGTCTCTGTTTCTGCGTCGGCTGCTGCTGTTCGGCCGCCGCGACCTTCCCTCACGTTTGTGTGCTGACTCCTGCTGCTGTTCACGTGTCTGCTTCGGCTCGCTGCTCGTGAACTGCAGGAGCTGCAGCAGAAACTGGAGCTACTACAGTATTACGGACTACTCCGGGCAAACAAAGCGTCTATGGCTTGGGGGATTGAAGCTCGCGTTCCCTACCTTGACCGGGTATTTACAACTTCTGAGCTCAGAGGTGTATGTTGCGTGTGTGTTCTTTTGTCACAGTGCACCTCTATGAATTTGCAGGATAGCCACTTCTGTACTTTTGCAGGCCTCCCCTCTGTATGTGCACAAGGACATACGCTGGTAGCCGAGTTTTCACTCGTCGCGCCGTGATTTGTTCCTTCCTTGGATATAGATGGGTCAATTACAC
>NW_021154326.1:1674-2272 GCF_002837175.3 Physeter macrocephalus | reverse complement strand
ATGAAGCACGTTTGAGCATACACATCCCACTAAAGCGCACGCACATGTGTGCGTACCGCAGTTAGAACGCACTGATGATACGAAGCTGTACACTTAAAAAAATGGAAACAGGTCTATTCTCTCGAATGCAGCCTGCTTCATGTATAAACTTTGAATTTCCATTAGGAGCGGTTTGGACCGAGTTCTCTGCGGTACACTGTCATCTTATCAAGGAGAAACCGCTGTCTGTCTCTTGCCCACCGGAAGCTTTGGAAACAGCAGTATGCCAGAGTTTTCAGCGGGAAAGCAAGCGTGTCGAGTCTACAGGCATATTAAGCGTGGCCAGGAGAAACACACTAAGACTCGCGTACATGCGAAAAACCCTACTTCTTTGAAGCCACGCTGAGAACCAAATTCTAAAGGACTCCAGCTCCATACGAGACACACACGGGTGCACGTAAGTGCTTGATGCTCATACTGCTGTCATGAAAGGCAGAAATGGCTTTCTACAAGTGGAAACACGTACTCCTAACTGCCGTGCCTGTAAATAAGTGTATGTGAATTTTATCTGTGGATCAATACGCCAACGTGCACACGCCTTCGGATGAATACTGCACCC
>NW_021154326.1:0-1399 GCF_002837175.3 Physeter macrocephalus | reverse complement strand
TACCGATGGGTATGCATCGACTGACAAGCAGGCTGATACATAAAAGCGCTGACAAACACGAAGAAGTAAAAGTAGTTCGAAAGCTTAGATATATAGGCAGATACACCTAAAGGGAGAACGTGATGTACACATGGTTGTGCAAATAGAGAAAAAGACAACAGGTGGCAGAAACGCGACTACCCGAAGAAGGGGAAAGCTGCCTGCATCCGTCCTGAAGATGAGATGCTTACGCATCTTGTCCATGCTCTTTTATCCTCAGGTTCTATCCACAAGTATATCTGTACGTCTCGCACCTCGGCGCATGAATGTATCAACGTACGAAAGTATGTGTGTATGTCCCTATGTATGTATGCATGTATCCTTCTATATATAAATGCTCACATATGTCCTGTCACTGTCTCCTTCGCTCAGGCACGTACACACCGTTGTAGTTCCGTATACTGCAACTCGAGACTGTGCCTTCTTCGGGTGTGCGTGTGAGTGGACCCACGTGGCAAGACAAACTGCGCCAGCAATTTTAAATGTATTACGCGCGACATGAATGCATATGAATTTGGCAGCAGAGGTTGAATTGAAAGTCCGAATTCTACATTGCACCAACTGTAGCATTTCAATGTCTGGCGAACTGATTCGAGAAGCAGCCCAATTCCAGTGGCCCCTCACTTCCTTAGAGCTTTATGACCAGTGAAGAAATCGGCTTCAGAACCTTCGAGCGCCCTGCTTCCCCAAGATGCTTGTGCTGTGCTCCACGTTTGTTCACATTTTGATGCCGTCCAGTTCGTCAGGGTTCTACTCAACAGTTACTAGACTATATACAAGATGGAGTTGCGCTTGCCGTTCGTGAAAACTGAGACACTATTTCTTACTGGTATAGCAGAACCGCTCCTCTTTTACAGACCGTCATAAAGGGATGCCTCTAGTCAGTGCCAGTGTGCGTGTTGTAGTTTGTTCAGTTTGTAATTAACGTATTTTCTTTTTGCGCATCTTACCAATGATGTATTAAGGCGACCTAACGTTCGTACTCCTCTGAATACACTGTACTATTTCCTTCCCCAGTTTGGGTTAGAATTCAGCTCGTGTTTTGACTCGGTCACGATGAATTTCCGAGTCTTCCTGTGCTAGGTTGCTGAGAACGCGGAGCCTATCCACGGCAGAGTTGTCGGCACTACTCCTCCTCAATACTCTCTGAGATGTGAAGGCGAAAAACTCACTGCATCTTGGAAGCAAGCTCGTCTGCAAGCGCATTGCCGTACGTGGGCTAGTTGAAATGCCCCTCTTGCACTACTTGAGACAATAGTGAGCAGGTACGCATAGTAGTGTTGCATTATCTTCGGTACAGCTGTTAAAGACGCTTCCCTGTCAAGCAGAACACGAACGGGCTACATCCACTGGAGGAATG
>NW_021154325.1:2046-2272 GCF_002837175.3 Physeter macrocephalus | reverse complement strand
ATCGCCCGTGCGCAGACGCGATCAGCACTTCGGTTTATTTCTCCATGGCGTGAACAAAAAATTGATGGCGGTTTCTCGTCGTGGTGTCTGTCTCTCGGTGCCTCTAGTCCAGAGGGGAAAGATTCAAACGTTTGCTATTACCTTGTTGGGCTCCCTCGTGAAGCTCTGACGCCTGTCTTAGAAGTTGAAAGTTTCTTTGCCGGTAATACTAGCATCCCACCTGGAC
>NW_021154325.1:0-1632 GCF_002837175.3 Physeter macrocephalus | reverse complement strand
GGTCCTTTCTTTACTAATAAGCCGACCACGTTTCCCCACTAAATTGAAACAGCTTGCTGGATACCACAAACAAAGGGCATAAGGGGAAACGTTGCTTCAAGTGCGGTTGATCCGAGACTGCAAGCGAGGATCGTGACAAATTCAAATGCTTCGACATGTAGAGGAAGGTTTTTGTGCCCAGATTCCTTGTCGGTAGAGACTCGTGGTGCAGAAAAGCAGTTGTTGCCTATTGCACAGCGTAGCTTCTTGTAGACGTGCTTTGCGCCAAGACTGCGAGGAGCTTACCACGACCAATTAGAAACACATAGGTGCACCAACGAGAGCCCCCCGATCCGCTTGTGAACGAGTAGGTTGTACGGTATTTGAACGAGATTCTGGAAGACTGGTTGTGTACTAAGCATTCGCAGCGTCTCCCTTTGGTAAAGAAAACTTTACTACTGTGTCTCAGCTTTCTTCTTGAATGTTTAGAGTAAGTCCCTTTTCTCCCCAGTCGTCTTCAAGGTGGTGACCTGCTGAGACCAACGTAAGCTGTGCTGTGACGTGAATAAGGAGAGTTCGCAAAATGTTAGTACTCCTGCGACTTCAGTTCCTGGGACATGAGGGAACTTTTTTCTCAAGGAAACGCCCGTACAAATCTACAAGCCGCAGTAGTACTCCCTAGGCGTCTGAGCAGTAGAGCGAGATACACGACGAAACGGTGCTCAAGAGGTGTAATCGTTGAAGAAGTTTTTGGAATGCTAGTACATTGCTAAATAAATCCATCGTTCTGTAATAATTACTGCAGCCCTCACTCACACGTATAAGCAGGACGAGGAACTGTGGACCACACAGGCATTTTGCCAACGTAGCTTTGCATCCACACGAGATTGCGGCAACGAAAGCAGGAGCCTTGCGCCTGCTGAGTTCGACCTAAGACCTAGCCTTGTGCAGCAAGATCAAGCAAGACGGCCCCCGGCCTTTTTGTTCGTGGAAATTGTTCAGTTCAGCCGTGACGCCTGTCTCGGTGTGTAGGAAACGCAGAGACCAGTCTTTTCACCACATGAGTAAAATCTCCGGATCTCCCCGCATCGCGTAGCTTGCGTCAGCTCAGATGAGCTCCTTGAGCCTGCGCCGTAGGGCGCTTGTAGCCATATACGTACACCCTCCCAACAACTGTAGGGCAGTATGCTCCTTACTGCAAAGACTTACAAGGCGTCTTTGCGCTGCTGCCAAACCAGCTCCGCTGTAAGGCCACATTCTCCTGCATAAGTAAAGGTCAACTAAAACTCCTTGTGATGCACGTAAGCGTAAATAACCGCGAATCAACTATTGCCTCCCTTCGATGTTTTAATAAAGTTTGCCATAGAGCAGCACCGCAGAAAACCTTTTATCTCTGTTCAGGACAACGTTTTTTTTGGGCTTGCGGAGCCAAGGAAACGAAATTTTAAAAGGCATACGTTCAGGAACACTATGGTAACCCTGTTTATAACTAGAACACGGGGGTGACGACGGAAAGCCGACTCTGCCAAAGAGAAGGCGCGCCCCACTTGAAAGTGAACAAATTAGAATCCCCGAAACTTTCGGGCTTTATTGGCACTGTGTACAGAACGTATACATCACGCGGGATCAGAAGGAGTTTTAGCGTCGTGTCTT
>NW_021154324.1:0-1715 GCF_002837175.3 Physeter macrocephalus | reverse complement strand
AGGATAGTGTCTGGATTTTAGTTATTGATCGCAGCACGTATTATTAGGGACAGACTCTGGGCCTTAGTGAGAGATAGTGTCTCGGCCTTTGTTAGGATTAGTCAGGGCTTAGTTACGGAGAGTATTAGGGTTTCATTTAGGATAAGATGCGGGACATTAGCTTGGGACAGAGTCAGGTTCCGGGCCAGGGATAGTGTCAGGAAATGACCAAGGGAAAGCGTTAAATTCTTCGTTATTGAGAGCATCACGGCCTTAGTTAGGACCAGCATCAGGGGTTAAATCACGACCACTGCAAGGTATTCATATACGGACAGCGTCAGCATCTAACTAAGGT
This sequence comes from Physeter macrocephalus, assembly GCF_002837175.3. Lineage (NCBI taxonomy): Eukaryota > Metazoa > Chordata > Mammalia > Artiodactyla > Physeteridae > Physeter > Physeter macrocephalus. The sequence goes on along the minus strand of NW_021154324.1, from coordinate 1,381 downwards.
ACAGCCAAAGTGCTTAAGTGAGGCCTATCTTTAGGGCCTGAGTTACTGGCAGTGTCAGGTCATGACTTAGGAGCCGCATAAGGACCTCTGTGGGATCAGCCTGAGGGTCTTCATTCAAGGCATTATCAGGGCCTCTGGTAGGGAGAGCCTCAGGGCGTCATTTATGGACAGCATCAAGGCTTACTTTGGGCCAGTTTCAGGACCTTGGTAAGACCTGTGTCAGGATATTAGGTCAGGATAAGTTAGTGACAGGTTCACAGCCTCGGGAGTAATTTCAGGTCAGGATATTAGGTGAGGATAAGTTAGTGACAGGTTCACAGCCTCGGGAGTAATTTCAGGTCAGGATATTAGGTCAGGATAAGTTAGTGACAGGTTCATCCCCTCGGGAGTAATTTCAGGGCCTTATTTAGGGACAGCATCAGAGTTTTACTTAGCATAAGAGGAGCCATTCCTGAAAGCACCCTACAGGCCAACAAACACGAACGTAAAAGTGAACCATGCACGCTGCTATGAAGGAATATTCCACAGCAGTTGAGTTCATTTTGTTTAAGGTTAGCAAGAGTTTAAAAATTATTTTTTTAAGAAACCAATATGCACAAGATGAAAGAATTTCCTCCTAAAGAATCTCTTTATCTAAACTTGACATTGGCTAAAGACAAGGTTAGGTTAAGGTCTAGGGTTAGTGTCAGTTAATGATCTAAAGTTGGTGTGAAGACCTTAGTTACTTAGAGAATCAAGGCCTAGTTTAGGACCTGTGTCAGGGTTTCGGGTAGCGACAGCGTCTGACCTGACTTAGGGAGAACGTCTGGGCCTGAGTGAGGCCCAGTGTCAGCCCCCTAGCTGCAGACTCTGTCAGGGCATGACTTAGGAGCAGTATCAGGGCCTTTGTTGGGTCAGCAAAAGGTCATATTGAAAGACATGAGGAGGGCTGTAGTTAGTCACAGAATCAAGGCCTCCGTTAGGGAAAGCTTCAAGGCCTGAGTTAGGGACAGCCTCAGGTCTTCACTTAAGGACAGCGATGGGTCTTTCTTTGGGACAGTATCAGGACCGTGGATAGAAATGAGTCAGGATATTAGCTCAGGATAATGTCAGGATTTTAGTTATTGATTGCAGCAGGGACCATTAGGGACAGATTCCAGGCCTTAGTGAGAGATAGTGTCATGGCCTTTGTTAGGGTTAGTCAGGGCTTAGTTAGGGAGAGTATTAGGGTTTCATTTAGGATAAGATGCAGGACATTAGCTTGGGACAGAGTCAGGTTCCAGGCCAGGGATAGTGTCAGGATATGACCAAGGGAAAGTGTGAAAACCTTAGTTATTGAGAGCATCACATCCTTAGTTAGGACCAGGACCAGGGCGTAAATCACGACCACTTTCAGGGCTTC
>NW_021154323.1:0-2272 GCF_002837175.3 Physeter macrocephalus | reverse complement strand
CAAACAGATTGTACCTTCTTTTTTTTTTTCCTGTGCTATACACATTTACCGTTGCAACAAAAGAATAAAATACCTAGGAATAAACCTACCTAAGGAGGCCAAAGACCTATATGCAGAAAACTACAAGACACTGATGAAAGAAATCAAATATGAGACAAATAGATGGAGAGATATACCATGTTCTTGGATTGGAAGAATCAGCATTGTGAAAATGAGTATACTACCCAAAGCAATCTACAGATTCAGTGCAATCCCTATCTAATTACCAATGGCATTTTTTACAGAGCTAGAACAAAAAGTTTTACAATTTGTATGGAAACACAAAAGACCCCAAATGGCCAAAGCAATCTGGAGAAAGAAAAATGAAGCCGGAGGAATAAGGCTCCCTGACTTCAGACTATACTACAAAGCTACAGTAATCAAGACAGTATGGTATTGGCACAAAAACAGAAATATAGATCAATGGAACAGGATAGAAAGCCCAGAGATAAACCCATGCACCTACAGTCATCCAATCTATGACAAAGGAAGCAGGAGTATACAAGGAGAAAAGACAGTCTCTTCAGTAAGTGGTGCTGGGCAAACTGGACAGCTACATGTGAAAGAATGAAATTAGGACACTCCCTAACACCATACACAAAAATAAACTCAAAATGGATTAAAGACTTAAATGTAAGGTTGGACAATATAAAACTCTTAGAGGAAAACGTAGGCAGAACACTCTTTGACATAAATATTTGAGTTTTAAAATTTGAAAATATCTTATAATACCTATCAGACAGTGTTATGACACAATATTTATAGTTATCTATTTTAAATATTTTATAACAATCACCTTTACATTCTTGTTCATTGGTTACTTATTACTTAAAATGATAGTTGATATATTTTTAAGTGAAAGATAATGTGTTTTGTGTTGCAAATCTAGATGTGTTCTTCTAAGCAAAGACAAAAGGCTGCAGGGATATACACTGAACTGTTAATAGTAGTTACCCCTGAGAAGTAGTATTCATGAATTGGAAGGAACCTCTGTTTCTTACTTTTTAGTATGATGGCATGATGATTTATTTTCACTGGGTTCTGTAATTTCTTTTTAAATGTTGCTAGTGTAAGTCTAGGTCTGTGTTACTATTCCTCAATGGGAATCTCTTGAGTGTTTGGGGCAGGAACTTTTCTTGAGGTGGACCATTCCTCACATTTCAGAATATGTATTAAACCTGGTTATCATCCATTAAATGTCAGTAATGCTCTCCAATGCTTGTGAAAACCCAAAACACCTCCCCACATCTTCAGGTTTCCTTGCCTCAATTGGGAAGCACTGATCCTTGCATTAGTTAGGACTCTTTACACTAACTTGGTCAAAAAGAATTTTTTCTTGTTGTTAAAGACCTCACAGATGTCTCACTGTATGAGAGTAGGGGTCATGTAGCTGAATCATGGTAAGAACCAGGACTGGATTTTGGAAATTGTTGAAAGACTAGGCAGACTCCTTCTTCCACTTTTATTATTTTTTCCTGTATATCTACTTTTTTTTTCTTGTAATTAACAAATTATGAAGATACATAATAGAGGATCAATGACAGAGAGACCAATGTTGCTTTCTTGATTTCAAATCTAAATCTTCATGAGCTCAACCTGGTGCTCACTTATTGTCCAGTGAACTGTGGCCCAGGTGGGATCTTCCCGGACCGGGGCACGAACCCGTGTCCCCTGCATTGGCAGGCGGATTCTCAACCACTGCGCCACCAGGGAAGCCCTAAATTCCTTTTATTGAGGTTTAATTTACATACTCTGAAATTCACATTATAACTGTACAATTCGATGATTTTTTAAAAATAGATCTATTTATTTATTTATTTTTTGGCTGCATTGGGTTTATTTTTCATTGCTGCACACGGGCTTTCTCTAGTTGCCACGAGCGAGGGCTACTCTTCATTGCAGTGCGCAGGCTTCTCATTGCAGTGGCTTCTCTTACTGTGGAGCATGGGCTCTAGGCGCACGTGCTTCAGTAGTTGTGGCATGCAGGCTCAGTAGTTGTGGCTAGTGGACTCTAGAGCGCAGGCTCAGTAGTTGTGGTGCACGGGTTTAGTTGCTCTGCGGCATGTGGGATCTTCCTGGACCAGAGCTCAAACCCTTGTCCCCTGCATTGGCAGGCAGATTCTTAACCGCTGCACCACCAGGGAAATAATTCAATGATTTTTAAAGTAAATTTACAAACCTGTGCAATAATCACTACAATTGAGTTTTAGTACATTTCTATCACACCAAAAAT
>NW_021154322.1:2034-2272 GCF_002837175.3 Physeter macrocephalus | reverse complement strand
AGGATTATCTTTGAGCGATGTGGCAGTCTTCCGGATTTACTCGGTCTAACCGAAGTGGGGCAAGCCTCTCGCACAGAGCGTTAGAAACTCCCTTTTTTAATTGTTCCAAAGAAGCAATTTCGCCTGCAAATTGCCAGGCGATCTGTCGTCCTGTGTGGAAGCACACAGGCGAGTACTGAATGTGTATCTCGCACTAGGAGAACGCAGAAGTCAAGGGTTTAACTGGCTGAGAGCGGCT
>NW_021154322.1:0-1011 GCF_002837175.3 Physeter macrocephalus | reverse complement strand
GTCGCCACGGCGCCCTCGAACGCATGTAAGCTACAATGTATCTGCGTGCTCCATTTGTCAGTCGTAAAGAATCACTGGCTGTCACAGGCACGCGGTTGTAAAATATGAATAAGTGCTTGTGTCTATTAAAAGCTTATCTGGATAGACGGATACAAATTTTAGATGGCATGTACGCAGACGTGAGTGTACGGTAAGCGCGCATGTCTGTACATGAGAAATATCGACCCTGCGCCAACATCCTAGAGGAAGTGCAAGGAAAGCGAAAACATTACCGCAGACCAGGGTTCGGGGTGTATTCGAAGCGTCTCGGCCCGTGGAAAGGTTGCACTGGAAGCAACCTGCAAGTAGAATGCAATATAACCTCGAAAATGCATTTTTCTATCGGCGGTCAAAGGGACAATGAAAGTGTGGCATTCTCTCAAGTTTCAAATGCCTTTGTATCCAGTGTGCTCAGTACTCAAGCATTGACAAGCAAACCTTCCAAAGTAGCATGGGGCTGAATTTTAATGGCGTTGAAGCCGGTCTTTCGCACACTGGGTCATGCTGTTTTTGCCCTCCAAACGCTATGTGGTAGTTTTATCTCAAAGGGCTAGGACGAATTTTCTCCGGTGTCTACCGACACTGGGAAGGAAAAAGACTCGCCCACCCGACAGAACAGGGCCTGCGTGGGCAGTCAATACTGTTCCTGCAGCAGCTGTGAACGAGCTGTGCCCGTTCGCCGCCCGTGCTTTAAGGAGGCACAGGTATCCTACACAGAGGATGCCTACGCGCGCGGTTGCTGTTTCGTTTCCAGGGCGGCGGTGGCCAGCGAAAGCCCAGAGGATTGTGGCGATAAAGTAGGATTCAGAGATGCACGGGGTCTTCCTGCTCAGTTTTTGAATCACCCCAGAGAGTTTCTTCCTTCCCGCTATGACCGCTTCCCAAGCTGCAAGGGGTTCAACTGTGATTTTGTAATCAGGTGGCGCCCTGAAAAATTGTGCACAAAGGAGCCCGACCTTACACAGCACGCAG
>NW_021154321.1:0-2272 GCF_002837175.3 Physeter macrocephalus | reverse complement strand
TTGGCTGTACCTTAGTTAGGCTCTGACGCTATCCGTATATGAAGCCCTGGTGGTGTTCCTTATTTAGGCCCTGATGCTCTCAATAACTAAGGTCTTCACGCTTTCCATTGGTCATTTCTTGACACTATCCCTCCAGGCAACCTAACTCTGTCCCAAGCTAATGTTCTGCATCGTATCCTAATTTCACACGTTCCCTTGATCATTTCTTGACACTATCCCTCCCGGGAACCTAACTCTGTCCCAAGCTAATGTCCTGCATCGTATTCTAACTGAAACCCTAATACTCTCCCTACCTAAGGCCCTGATTACTCCTCATTAAGGTCTTGACACTATCTCTCACTATGGCCCACAATCTGTCCGTACCATGGGCCCTGCTGCAGTCAATTAGGCCCAGAATCTGTCCCTAACATGGGCCCTGCTGCAATCAATTAGGCCCAGAATCTGTCCCTAACATGGGCCCTGCTGCAATCAATAACTAAACTCCGAACACTATCCCGAGCTGATATCCTGACACATTTCTATCCAAGGTCCTGACACTGTCCCAAAGAAAGCCCTGTGGCTGTCCTTAAGTAAAGACTTGAGGCTGTGCCTAACTCAGGCCCTGAAGCTTTCCCTAACTGAGGCCTTGATTCTGTGACTAACTCAGGCCCTGCTCATGTCTTTTACTATGACCCGAATGCTGGCCCAACAAAGGCCCTGAAGCTTCTCCTAAGTCATGCCCTGACAGTGTCTCCAGCTAGTGGGCTGAGGCTGTGCCTCACTCAGGCCCTGACGTTCTCCCTAAGTCAGGCTCTGATGCTGTCCTTACCGGAAACCCTGACACAGGTCTTACATTAAGCCCTGGTTTTCTAAGTAACTAAGGTCTTGACACCAATCCTAGGTCATTAACTGACACTAGCCCTAGACCTGAAACTAACCTTGTCTTTAGCTAATGTCAAGTTTAGCTAAAGAGATTCTTTAGGATGAAATTCTTTCATCTTGTGAATATAGTTTTCTTAAAAAAAGAATTTTTAAGCTCTTGCTAACCTTAAAAAATATATACTCAACTGCTGTGGAAAATTCCTTCATAGCAGCGAGCGTGGTTCACTTTTGCATTGGCGTGTGTTGGTCTTCAGGGTGCTTGCAGGAATGGCTCCTCTTATGCTAACTAAATCTCTGATGCTGTCCCCTAAATGAGGCCCTGAAATTATGCCCGAGGCTGTGAACCTGTCCCTAACTGAGGACTGGAGGCTCGTCCTAACTCAGGACCTGACACTGTCCCTAACAAACGCCTTGACACTACAGCTAACTCGAACCTTAACAAAACTCCTGGCTCAGTCCCTGACACTGTACCTAACAAAGGCCATAATGCTAGTCCTAACTCAGGCCCTGACACTGTGTCTAACGAAGGCCCAGCTGCTGCCAATATCTAGAGTCCTGATATTTTCCTGAGCTAATATCCTGACCCAGGTCTTACCAAGGTCCTGAAAGTGGCCCAAAGTAAGCCTTGATGCTGTCCATAAATGAGGGCCTGAGGCTATCCCTAACAGAGGCCCTGATAATGTCTGTAATGAAGACCCTCACGCTGATCCCACAGAGGCCATTATGCTGCTCCTAAGTCATGCCCTGAAACTGTCCCTAACTCAGGTCCTAAAGATAGGCCTCACTTCGGCACGTTGGCTGTGACTTCGTTAGGCTCTGACGCTGTCCGTATATGAAGCCCTGGCAGTGGTCGTGATTTTGGCCCTGACGATGGTTCTAACTAAGGCCGTGGTGCTCTCAGTAACTAAGGTTTGAACGCTTTCCCTTGGTCATTTCCTGGCACTATCCCTGGCCCGGAACCTGACTGTGTCCCAAGCTACTCTCCTGCATCTTATCCTAAATGAATCCCTAATACTCTGCCTAACTAAGCCCTGACTAACCCTAACAAAGGCCTTGACACTATCTCTCACTAAGGCCAGGAATCTGTCCCTAACATGGACCCTGCTGCAATCAATAACTAAAATCCGAACACTATCCTGAGCCAGTACCTGGCTCATTTCTATCCACGGTCCTGACACTATCCCAAAGAAAGCCCTGGCGCTGTCCTGAAGTGAAGTCCTGAGGCTGTGCCTAACTCAGGGCCTGAAGCTTTCCCTAACTGAGGCCTTGATTCTGTGACTAACTCAGGCCCTGCTCATGTCTTTAACTATGACCCGAATGCTGACCCAACAAAGGGCCTGATGCTGCTCCGACGTCATGCTCTGAGAGTGTCTCTAGCTAGGGGCCTGATGCTGGGCCTCACTCAGGCCCT
>NW_021154320.1:2045-2272 GCF_002837175.3 Physeter macrocephalus | reverse complement strand
CCTTTGCTGCATCAGCCTTAGAAAGTACGACGCGTCAAGACCTGACGGCCAGCCTGAAAGATCCGTCGTAACAGAGCACCCTATGCATACATATCTTCTCGAGGACAGCACGAAAAGCGTGAAAAATCAAACACCTTGCGTGCTCCCCGCTTCACCGCTTTCCACGTGCAGAAGCCCCAACACCCCGCGGCACCAGAACACTAATAAGGGGAACCAGGCTCTTCATA
>NW_021154320.1:0-226 GCF_002837175.3 Physeter macrocephalus | reverse complement strand
TAAAGTACCTGAGAAGGCAGGCAAGCTACTTTCTTTGCAAGAACGCATGATGAATGCTATCCCGCGTGGACACACTGGTGGGCAAACTTTGTCGTTTGACCGGTCACAGGTGGGCCTCCTGAATGAGCACGGTGCTGAAATCATAACGCACTAAGCAAAAGCGAACACACTTACACAATTACAGACCTCCTATCTTGCCCCTTTTCAGTACGTTGTGGAGGGTACA
>NW_021154319.1:2097-2272 GCF_002837175.3 Physeter macrocephalus | reverse complement strand
GAGAGGCCTTACAACAAAAAAATGCAGAACGTAGTCGTTGTTCGCGTCAGTCACGAACAGGTCACTGAAGGCAGCGACGCCCGCTGCGGAGGTCTCCACTTCCACCGTACCTCCCAAAGCGCCCGCTGCAAACAAAATCAAAGGGTAGGTCAATTAGAGGGGCTTGAGGGCGCCG
>NW_021154319.1:0-470 GCF_002837175.3 Physeter macrocephalus | reverse complement strand
ACAAGGCGCACATTAGCACTCTATGTCAAAGCACTCCCCAGTGAGTACACTCGCTGTCTACTTCGTGAGCTGTTGCCGCGTTGTCGGGTAGACGCACACTGGTGACGAGTGCCAGTGTGGCGAGCTGTTGAAGCACACAGCTGCCGTCGATCGCGCGAAATCCCACTCGATGAGATTTTATCGAGGCTCCACGCTGACGTCAAGGAATTAGTATACGGTGGGCCGACACGAAGGAAGCCTCAAGGTCCCCACAGTCGTCTCCGACGTGTAAGGCAGCATCTCAGAAAGTACGCCTTCCGGTCGCATGAAGCAGCGAGCTCGCATAAAAAGGCTGCAGAAACTACCGACCGTGCGCCTAGAGGTGCACCTTCAAATCAACAACTGATCCCTTGCTCCTATCTCTGAATGCATGATTTGTATGCGCTTGTTTCGCACTTGGGCCAACACTCTAGAAAAGGTGGCACTCCGTA
>NW_021154318.1:0-2272 GCF_002837175.3 Physeter macrocephalus | reverse complement strand
ATAGAAATCCTACACAGCGGATAGGTATGTATCTGCACGTCTGTTCCCTCTTGTGTATATCCACGTATGAGGCCTCTGTAGAAATGCTGAAGGATACACACAGTTCTGCCTAAGCGCTGCACACTGCTGTAGACTGCATGCATTTGTGTAGTACGCAGACAGAGGTACACAGGGAAGTTCTGGCACTGGTGAGACATCTACCAACCCCGTGTCCATACACAAATCCGCGTCCCCACACGGCTGTGACAAGACTTTTACCTAGTCACGCGTTTCTGCACTCGTCTGTGACAGTGACAGAAAGATCTCCACCTTCTGAAGAGACCACTCAATCGCACACGGACAGATGCACGCGTGTATCCACAACTATATGGTTTTGTGAGGAGGAGACCTCTAACTGCTATGCAAAGTAGCAGCAAAGAGCTCCACAAATCCCACAGTTTCTCCGCTTGCGGGGGGAACGCGCGGCGCCCAAGGGGGCAGCAGCAGCACCGGAAGCATCGGGTATAAGAGGAATATCTGCTGCAACAAGAGGTGACCAAAGGTGTGAGCCGCAGTCCCCCGCTGCGTGTGTTTGACACAAGTGTATATGCTCGTCAAACGCAGAAAGATCCTTCTTATCCGCTAGCTGCTGCAGCAACAGGTGCTGCAGACTCGCCTTGGAGATGCAGGAGCCGCTGGGGTGGTGGAGAAGGGCCCGCTGCAGCTGTTCGAATGGTGGTGGTATGCACCAAGGTACTATCAAATGTGAAAGAGAGACAGACAGGGAGACAGTGAGAGAGAGAGAGACAACGAAGCCGAGGAAGGACAGGAGCAGCCGAAGTGGAAATATTCGACTCGACGGTACGCACACAGACACGCAACTGAGAAGCAGCTGAGGAGCTTCCACTGCATGCGCATGCCTCTCAGCTTTGTTCACGCCCCGGGCGACGACCCGGCATTATCACAGACACCACCTATATTAATAACAGATGTGTGAAAAGCTTATTCAGCTAGATTGTAGATTACTTTATCCTATTATAACCTAGATTGTAGATTACTTTATCCTATTATAACCTAGACTCACACGCATGCCTCTGCTTTCCCGCCACCTCCGATATTGGGGAACACAGCGCTGCTGCTGCCTCACCGACCACGTGGTGGTCATCAAACTGCTGTGTGAATTTGTCTGTGCATCTCCGGTACATCCACGGGTGCACACACACACGTATGCACTGGTGTGAGCTCTCTCTCTCTCTCTCTTTTTCTCTCTCTCAGTCTCTGTCTCGTCTATGCAGATGTCCACATATTACTCAGCATGTGAGTGGTCTCGCATGCAAGTCCACCAGTGCTGCTGTTTACATGGTGTGAGCTCTCTCTCTCTTTTTCTCTCTCTCAGTCTCTGTCTCGTCTATGCAGATGTCCACATATTACTCAGCATGTGAGTGGTCTCGCATGCAAGTCCACCAGTGCTGCTGTTTACATGTCGGCATAGCAAATCGTTCTTGTCTTCTGTGCTGTCTGCTGCACTCTCTTCTGAGTTAGCGTGTGTCACACTATGTCTAAGGCACTCCTGTGAGGCGAAGAACTCCTCGCAAGGCAAAGCGCATGGCTGAGGCCCTGCAGCAGCAGCAGTTACCGGGGACAGCAGCCACAGGAAGTGCAGCAGCAGCAGCAGCTACCCCACTGCTGCTCGGCGTCCACGTAGCGGCCGCCACGTCAGCGAGGCTCATCTGCAGCAGAGTGTTGCACGCAACTAACATTTCACATGCAGGGCTGTGAAGCCATGTGAGAAGCTATTCACGCTGGAGATGTAAGGCAGCATCCCCGGCTCTTCGCATGCGACAGTGAAGTTTTTTGTGGCTTTGTGTGCAGCTGCACGGTCAGAGGAGACGGCAGCTCCTATCGTTACGTCTCGGCGTAGAGGACTTCCGCGCAGCCTTCGGTCAAAATATATTTGTCGTCCTGATATTTCTCCACCGCCCTCTCGTTGTTAGTACAAGGGCTTCCAGAAAGACTTCGCCTACGCATGTGCCGCTTCTGCGGGGGGGCCCACCCGCGATAGAAAGATTAACACAGGGAGTGCCGCTCATATATGCAGTTAGAGGCTTCACACACACACACACTCCTACGCAGAGATGTCATATGTGTACATCTATCTCTATATATGCGGACTGCAGCAGCGAGGACGGCTGCTGTGTGATTTCTATCGCCTACCCGGTCGAGAATGACTTGTGTAGCAAGAAGGAAGGCCGCCAGGCGCGCGTCCTCCTCGACAGCAAACACAAGCGTATTT
>NW_021154317.1:1519-2272 GCF_002837175.3 Physeter macrocephalus | reverse complement strand
GCATCTTGGCTATTCTCCATCCTTTCGATACTTCCACCTGCCGCTCTCAAGACAGAGCGTGCTGCTGCCGCTGCTGCTTTCGCTGCAGCTGCAGCAGCGACGCTTGCTTCTCGCAGGAGCGCCCACTTCTCTTCTTTTCGTCCTCCTCCTCCTTCTCCAGGCTGCAGCAGCGACGCTTGCTTCTCGCAGGAGCGCCCACTTCTCTTCTTTTCGTCCTCCTCCTCCTTCTCCAGCAGCAGCAGATGTGGTGGATGCGTCTGAGACACGCGGGGAGGGGAAAGAGATGGGAGGAGGACAGCGCGTGGAGGAAAATGAATCTCCAAAAAAGAAGAGAAGCTCGCACCCACCACGCCTGCAGGTGGTCGTGCGTCCTGCCTGTCTCCGGCCTGAGATTTCTGCTGCTGCAGCTGCTGCTCGCACAGCAATATGGAAAGGGCTGCTGCCGCTGCACCAGCAGCAGATACATCCCCGAGAACGACACAGCTGCCGCGGTCGAAGCTCTCCGCAAGCGGCGGCGGGGCGTCACCACGGGCTTCACAGGAGGACGGAGAAAAAGAAATTCTCTATGCATCCACGTGCAACGGAAGAAAAAAGATTTTGCTCTTCCCCTTACACGAGTCACTCGCAACCACTGGCGTGCTTACACATCAAACCTCCGGGGGCGACATTCTCTACAGCAGGGCGAAAGAGAGAGAAACTGAATAGTGTAACGCCATCCAGTAAAGGCGCTGCAAATACTGCAGTGAAAGACAG
>NW_021154317.1:0-396 GCF_002837175.3 Physeter macrocephalus | reverse complement strand
TTTTACTAGGGTGTGATTTAGTAGCAAGAAATTGGTCCCTCGTTTTCTACGTGCTGGTTCAATATCGCAGACGTGTTCTACTAACAACACGTCACGGTGCGCGGCGGAGAGAGACGGGCTCAGGAAAGCGATGCAGAACTCGTGGAAAAAGAACGGCCGGCCGGGGAAATTTCAGTTTCATGAATCGTGTGCAGTTTCACGTTGGAAGCGCACGAACCGTTTGGTGAAAAAATGCAGCCTCGCTGGCAGCCCGTTATTGCGGAGCCACCGGTTACAGTCTACGGAAAAGTAACCGCCAACGGAAACCAGCAAAACTCTACTCAAGTGTCTTTTCTGAGCCAGAACCAAACACGGAGTTACAAGACAGGTAGTTATCCCATAAGGCCGTCTTCCGCA
>NW_021154316.1:1620-2272 GCF_002837175.3 Physeter macrocephalus | reverse complement strand
CGCCCCTCTCCTGCTGCTGCTTCGCGCGGGATGTGTTGGGTTCTACTATGTATTGGGCATATTATAATATACATATTATAATTACGCTTTAGAGCTTTTCTGATACCCAACCCCAACAACAGCAGCAGCAGCCTCCTCCTCCTCTCTCGTACCTGCTGCTGCTCCTTGTGGGGGTGGTGGCACAGGCTGCTACTGCTGCTGCCGCTCGCTCCGTGGGCTGCTGCTGCTCGTGTTGTGGTGGGGTGATCCCTGTTGCTGCTGCTGCTTCCAATGTACAAAAGGCAGCCACACCACAACCCATCATCAGCTTTTGTGGCTGCTGCTTTGTCCTCTCTCTACGGAAGTCACCAGCTACTGCTGCTGCTGCTCGCTGAGAGACCCTGCTCGACCGAGCGCATCACCCATCATCCTATATTATATGCTGCTCCACTGTGTTGCTGCTGCTCGTCAGCTGCTGCTGCTGCTCGGCAGTAGTAGTTCACATATGCTCGAAGCAGCAGCAGCTGCTTGCCAGTCACAGCCAACTAAGACGCGCGGGGCTTCTCTGTTGTTTTGCTGCTGCCCCTCCTCTGCTCTCATAGTATACATTTACGGGTGCCCCCCCCCTCCCCCCCGGTTTGCTGCTGCTGCTGTTGCTCTGCTGCTGCTGCTG
>NW_021154316.1:0-198 GCF_002837175.3 Physeter macrocephalus | reverse complement strand
CAGAAAAGGCAGAAGAAGCGTAGCAGCAGGAGACCCCACGCAGCAGCAGCAGCAACAGCAGCAGCAGATCCGCAGAAAAATGAGACACCGCAGAAGCCCCCCTTTTGCCACAACCACTCACTCACCTGCTGCAGATGTGTGTGTGGGGCTTTTTCAAAGGCCTCTGAATAGAGATTCTGCTGCTGCTGCTATAAGGCT
>NW_021154315.1:0-2273 GCF_002837175.3 Physeter macrocephalus | reverse complement strand
CCTCATAAAATGACTAAACAAGCGGCCACCTATACGTATATCCCGGCCGCCTGTCCAGGAATCTTGGAATCTCCACGCTGTTCTTCATAAAATGTCAGAAGTACTCTATGGCGCTTTCGGTGCCCCAAGAGCAAAGACGCATAGCGTGAACTGCGCATCCACTGTCCAGTGTTACCTAAATGCCCACGAACAGGCCAAGGCCGGATGGATTCATATCTCTCAGCCTATCTACAGGCACTCTGGCGTTGCAGTTGGACATTTGCAACCATTAGAGACGAATGTGGGGCAAAACCACACCACGTGTATCAAGACTCGTACAGTGCAGCAGGGCTGCCTCATCCGGTAGTGTCCACCATTCAGATATAGAGCGATATCTATTGTCGATAGATACAGTATGCCCGTGTAATTGGTTCCATGTCACAGAACGTTATGGTGAAGACGATCTTCCGCGACACCTTTTCGCTCATGAGCCCTCCAGAGGAAGGTGCACTCATTGTGAATAGTCTCCTGAAATACATCAATCGTTGCCCCTTCAGAGTAAGGAGCCACACCACCTGCTGTCGTTCGGGGCTGGGATACAACAGTGTGCTAGGCGTTACACCGTCTGGATCTGTCACTTCTTGCAACACGCCATCCGCTCAGCGAATAACGTGTCTCGCTTCAGCGCCTGCCTTCCACATGAGGCTGTGTCTCGGCCGCCTCTGGGCGGCCATTTTTGCCTGCAAATTCAAATAGAATTATTATGCTTCAGGCATGGATGCGCTGATATCGTACCAATTAAGGACTGTGTAACTTCTAGTCTTGCAAGCGACACGCGGAAAACTGCTGGCGTTGGTGCGCTTCTGCCAGCAAGAAGTAGCTGACAAAGTCGGCCGCTGCCGTCCGCCTTTCACCGAGTTCCGCTGTTGTGCTTCATTGCACTCGTTGAAGTTCCCTCAAGTCAGCTGGTCAAATCTCATCGAAGACCGCAGGTACGTCCTCGACTTCCCTGAGGCTCTGACGTGCTGCGTTTTGGTTGGAGCCAAGAAACGACTAAAGAAATCCTTTGTACTTTGGTGGGGGAGCACTTCTCCACTTACTCGGGAGGGCTCCAGTTCTAAAGCTGCTGTTACCTCCACGATTCGCACGTGACATTTTTCTAGTAGACACCCGTGTCTGGGACGCAGCCTGGAACCGCGCTCTCCACCACGAGGGAGGCAGGCGACGCTAGACAAGGTATTGTATCTTAGGTAAGCGGGTCCCGTGCAGAGCGGCAAACTCGTGAGCGCTACCGACCGTATCCGCCAAGTTCATACGCAAGGTGTAGACATGGTGCTTCTCCGGTGACGCGTGAACCCGTGACCCGACGGCATTCTATCTGCTTATCAAATTGTGTATGTACTGCGTAAAATTTGGGACAGTAGCTGTGAAACAGAATCAATGGAATTTTTAGCTCTCCTTACTACCTCACGCTGCGCCTTTCTGTAGATGAGTGATCAGTAGTTGTGACGACGAGAACGTGACGTCACTACCGTGAGGCAGTGTGCTTCCACAGATGTGCACGCTCGTTAGCAGCTGCCGTCCTCCATCCATATCTGAAAATTTCCGTCGGGCCCCCGCGTTTCAGTCTTTATTTACGCACCGCGTGCAAGCACCAATACGCGCTAGCTCTCTGCGCACTTCTTCAGCGGGAATACGTCGCATCTTCACTAGCTTGACTGAGGACGCATTTGTTCTATGCAGTGAGATGCTTTGCATCTATCAAACGAGGTCCGGTTGTTTCCTTCGTCTTCCATCACCTATCCCCTCGAGATCGCCACATCGAACGCGTTAAAATATTTCTCTTCTCCCTTGGGAGTGCGGGTATTTCTGCTTCAACGCTTTTGCTTTGAAGATACCTTCTGCATCATTCTTCTGAAGAGACAGTGCCACTGTTCGTCGGCGATAAACAGGGGTGTGCGAAAGCGTGTACAAGCCCTCTAGGTTTCCATACTATAGCTCTGCGTAAAAACGGAGCGGACTTGAAAAACATCTCTGCAGCGCCAGACGCCTCTATGTTCGTCCACGGGACCACCTGAGCTTTTCTCCTGGACAAGGAGACATCGCATGGTAGCAGGCAGAAAGGATCAAGCTTTTTCACGCCTCAAATGCAACAGAATCACAATTTCAGTGCTGAGTAACCCGCGGGCGAACGGCAGTAACACCATAATTCCATCGGGCGGCAAGTGGAAGCAGCCCGTGTTCCAGGAGGCTTTCTCCTTCAGGCTCATCCTCATCCATAATGCGCTTGAGAT
>NW_021154314.1:1326-2273 GCF_002837175.3 Physeter macrocephalus | reverse complement strand
CTCATTGGGCGCAACTGCGTTCCAGGTAGTAGGTCCTACTTGCGTTGACGACGTATACGTGCTCTGGAACAAGTATACCTGGTAATTACCAGTTACATATATATTCCAGCTGCGCTAACCTATCCTGTTGCTTTACATCCATTCTAACTACCACCCAGCACACCACACTTTCTGCGCCTCCGTGGTTTACGTACACTGCAACTGTACGTACACCACGCCGAAGGCCTAACACGAGCCTCAATCGCGTCTTACGTATGGCTTCAAATAGAATACGGAGTGAGTATCCACGCACTTAGGGTCTCTTATGCATTGACGCTATATTTCCCTATCCATATCCGCCGCGGCATCACGTCAGGAATGCCACGAAGGTCATCCAGTTTGCTTTGAAGTCGTGCAAGTGCATTTTGCGCTCCCCGTTGTATTCGTCCGTCTCTTTCTAATGAGTCTGCTTCTCCTCTTTCTTCGCTACGGCTCAGTTCTCCCCCCACCAGGCAGTGCCCGCCTCCTTGGTCCGCATATGTTCAACACTTTACTTAATTCGATGTCTCCCTTTTACAGCGTATAGCAGACGTCTCTTCTCACCGTTTCTCCTTTGTGGCCGAGAGGTGCCACAGCTGTATTACTGGACACCCGTAGTAAAAGGCGGGCTTCCTCATTATTTCCCCTCTTCCTTCATCGTCTTTCAATTGTTTTTCTCGTTCTTGATAGTTGCAGTGGTGCTCCTTTTTTCCTTCAGATCTTCTCTACGGTGTTGGTCCTTGACGTCTCCCTCCTCGTTGTCTGGTTGTTCTTGTTAATTTGCGCGTTCGCGTTTCTCTGCTACACAATGACAAACGATCAATCCGACACGACCTCCCCTTCTTCTGCTTCTTCCTCCTCCTCCTCTGCTCCTGCATCTAGTGGCGTGCCGTCCGGTTTGTCTCACTCCTCTCAACCTACACAAGAGC
>NW_021154314.1:0-200 GCF_002837175.3 Physeter macrocephalus | reverse complement strand
CAACAGCAGGCGCGGATGCGAGTCCGCTGGCTCTTGCAGACGCAGAGACAGTAATGACAGCGGCAAGAGAGATCAAGGAAACAGCAGCAACACGAGCACATATTAGTGAACAGCGTAACAGTCTTGCTTTCCGCCTGCTTCTGTTATGTTTTATT
Organism: Physeter macrocephalus; assembly: GCF_002837175.3. Lineage (NCBI taxonomy): Eukaryota > Metazoa > Chordata > Mammalia > Artiodactyla > Physeteridae > Physeter > Physeter macrocephalus. The sequence goes on along the minus strand of NW_021154314.1, from coordinate 45 downwards.
GGGGGCACGCTGCGAGCTATTAATTTTGATCTGCCAAAAGCTCCC
>NW_021154313.1:1864-2273 GCF_002837175.3 Physeter macrocephalus | reverse complement strand
CTTCATGCCCAGCAATGAGCAGAGCAGGGAATCTGAGAAGGGTCTCAGGCTTTGACTGCCTTCCCACAAGCCTCTCCTCTGAGAACTCTGATTTCTGAGAGAAACTGTATCTAGCAGTTGACATCCTCAGAGATCAGGGACCTTGGATCTCATGGAAAAGGCAGGAAGGGTCACCCTTGGAGGGTGCAGGTGGGATAGGCAGAACCTTACCTTTCGGTGTTCCACCTTTCCTTCTCCCCTTGGCTCTGCCCTGATGCTGAGAACAAAAAGAGAGGAATGAATGGCTGGGGCTCATTTCTCTCACTCCTCTCTAGGAAACTCAGATATTCATTATCCATGAATAATATGACTCTATTTTAATTAATAGAACTTTATGTTCCTTCCTTTTATCAATTTTAAAGGTTTAAAA
>NW_021154313.1:0-462 GCF_002837175.3 Physeter macrocephalus | reverse complement strand
GCCCCTCCCCCACCCACCAGTCCAGCAGACCCTTCCGCCCCTGCTGGGCCTTCCAGGTCCCTCAGCCCTAGCCTGCCATCCTATTTTCCAACTCCATCCTTTCATGTTTCATATATTTACAGTAATGAAATTTTCTGCTTGTCCCACCTGTAACCCAGATACTACCTGGGTCCCCTTTACTGTTTGATAGAAACTTGACTTGGGTCTCACCAATTCCACTGCCTTAAATGTCTGAAATGCTGTCTGGAATTTTTGCTTGTATCCACACATTTATACTCAGGATCATATATGTCCTTAAATCCATCTTTCCTATAGAATCTTTTCACCACACAAACCCAGTTATTAAGAACTTAAAAGTTCTTTTATCCACTTTTCTCAATGTTGAATAGGGAATTTTGCTTTTTGCTGCAGTCAGCCGTTACCATCTTCAGTCAGAGGGGCTGACTCAAATCATGAAAATGA
>NW_021154311.1:867-2273 GCF_002837175.3 Physeter macrocephalus | reverse complement strand
ATAACGGCGTCTCTAAGGCTAATGGATAGAATGCTCGATGTATACGTACATGTAAGCCAAACACTCTACATATAACCCGTATTACAAGGTAGGATTTTTTATATATACAAAGACACATATTTTTGTAGAACCCTTGCTACGTATAGACCGCGCCCGCGTAACAGGCAGAGACATAGACAAGCATGCGGCATGCAGATACGCGTGCACACATGCAGGCGGACTATACAGCTGTAGGTCCGCATCTCTCTTCCGTATGTCGATATACCTATTGTAACGCAGCAGAAACGTACATTCACTGATCTGTATGTCGTTGTAGATGTATATTTGTGCTCCACATCAGGTGTAAACACTAAATGTATGTATATTCGTATCTCTCACTCGTGAACGTCGTGTATTGCTCTCCACCGTCCGTCCCGCTGAACATTTCGCATGCGACACCACTGAGTAGCCCTCGGAGAGAATCAAAACAAGACCTTCTGCAGATGTGTCCTTCCTGGACAAAGAGAGACGGAGAAAAGGGACTGTAGGGAAGTATTCTGACTACACTACACAGCTCAAAGGCCCATCTGATGTGTATACGGCGGTCGGACAGGGAAGAAGCGTGACGCTCTCCAGGAGACTATTTCGAAACTACGAAGGACGAGGAAGCAGAAGGGCAGCTTCGCAGAAGTTGCAAATTGCAAGCCACGGAGGCATTTTTTATGTGCACACGTGCTCCAGCTTTTCTGTCATTGTCCGTGAAGGCGATGATGCGATTCTGAAGCTGTGAGTCAACCGTCGCTCCTTGACACATGTACTCCCGCCGCAGCTTCCGTGGGTTCTCATCAATAAACGCATGGCAAAATACCAAGTAATCACATTCATGGCGTTCTACCGCCGGCAATTTCATATGCAGAGACCTGGTGTGTCTGTAATTCATATATATATATATATGTATACATATATATGCGTGTGTGTACGCGGGGACAATAAGAGCGGTCAGGTGGTACGTGTAGATCTGGCTGCGGACCTGGTACGAGCATTTATTCTACTGTCTTTTGCTAGCAAAAACAGAACAACACCGGGATATGAGAGCGAAATATCCACGCGTTGGTGTTTTCATCTAAACGACTACAGATCAACGAAAGAACGTGGAGTTGTCGGGGGCGGGACGGGCTCACGTGGCTCACCGACGCACACAGCCGAAGTGTGTGTGACGGCTGCCTTCCCCCACATCTGACTAACAACTACACTCAGGCGCTGGCACCATATGCTTACACATGTGTATAAAAGGATCTACAGCGGTATATTAACGTGTACATGTGCATATATATGTGATCTTGCACGTACAGGACAGTCTACGTGCATGTTGGCGTTGCGTTAACCATTGCGCAGAGCAGTCCACAAGTGGTAATATATTGATCCAC
>NW_021154311.1:0-642 GCF_002837175.3 Physeter macrocephalus | reverse complement strand
TTGTAACTTGCAACGCGCTCGTACCCTCTGCCCAAGTTTCTCTAGCCTGTGAGCGTACGGTGAAGTGCGATGCTTTCAGTAGTATCCGGAAGTATTCAATACGCAAATGCACACTGTCTTTTATTCTAATATGGATTGGTGTACGTATGCATACGTACTTCGTAAAGATATACGGCTGTTTCTACAGTAAATTCTCATCTATATGCTGCAGACTCAACCATATCCCGCGCATTTCGACGCAGGACGAGTTTGCTTCTGAACCTACTATCGAGCTTGGAATGTGGGACAGTCAACCATCTTAGCTATAGGTTGCGTTCACTGTTGCTGACAAATCACATTCCTCTAGGAAATGGAACTAGGAAATATGATACTGAATTAATTCGTGGCTCCTTAGTCCCCTGCTGAGTAATAATTCAACTAGGATACCCACTGTTGTAGATGGTAGCTCTATACTGTGCGTTGACATCGATTCCTGAATATCGGGAACACCGGTGTAAGTTTGGTAGTAGGAGGGCGTATCGACCGAAGGTAATTGATGATGACATCAACACTAACAAGACACCTGTTTTTGAGACTTAGATTAGCGTTGGAGCACATCTATATAATTTAGCCAGACTGTGACCCAACGTGCGATTTATAAAT
>NW_021154310.1:0-2273 GCF_002837175.3 Physeter macrocephalus | reverse complement strand
AAAGCTCGGGCTTGCGGCTGTCTTTCTCCCTCTCTCCATCCCATACCCTGCCCTCGGCTCTGTGGGAATGCGGAGGGGGAGACACGGCCTCTTAACTGGACTCAGAAGGTTTCTTCCCTTCTGGGCAATTCTGTGTGTCTCTTCCGTCGAGGAGGAAGGAGGGTGCCCACAGATATTCTGCGATGAGAGAGCTAAGGACAGAGGATCCGGAGGAGCTGGTTTCTCGGCGGAGCGAGCTAAAAAGCTTGCATTCTTAAGCTCCATTTTAGGGTTGCCAGACACGCTGCCATCATAAGCCGAAGAATTGCACATTGTGACGACATGGAAACGCTTGGAATCCTAAGACCCAGTGGAAGTTCGACTCGCAAGCTGGATGAAAGAACTTTCAAAGCACAGGGTTGTTTCATGTACGAAAAAGACAAGCCAAGTGTCTGAGGCCGGTAGCATTTTGCTTGAGAGAATTGGTATCCTCGTGGGCATGTCGGCTACTTTCCTGTTTCCGACACTCTCAGGAAACTCTTCAAAAAAGCCTTCGGCACCCGCTTAGAGAGAACAGCTGCGCAGTGGACGCACAGAACATTAAGCAGGATACCAGCCAAGTGTCCCAAGCATCGATTTTTCCCTGGAGGGTACTTAAGCCCCACCAAAGCCCCCATCCCAGGGATTCCAGCAGGGAGTTTGCCTTGTACAGCTGACACAGGAAACTTGTCGGCTACTTTCCTGTTTCCGGCACTCTCAGGAAACTCTTCAAAAAAGGCTTCGGCACCCGCTTAGAGAGAACAGCTGCGCAGTGGACGCACAGAACATTAAGCAGGATACCAGCCAAGTGTCCCAAGCGTCGATTTTTCCCTGGAGGGTACTTAAGCCCCACCAAAGCCCCCATCCCAGGGATTCCAGCAGGGAGTTTGCCTTGTACAGCTTACACAGGAAACTCGAGTGAGATGTACGGCTAGTCTACTGCTGCTCACACTCCGTGGACCGGGGGAAGTTATCACGGAGCCGATATCAACTGCCTTCCTCTACCACGTGTGTACCCCAAAGAAGCGCTGGGCAGTGGGGATTCTCAGGCCAAAGGAGAAGTCATTTTTCTGTGCTGCCCCTGCTCTGTGGTTCAAAGATTTTATGGTTCTGTGCTTTGGAAGGTTTTCAGAGCTGACCCTAACCCTCGGCTGCCAAAGCAAGAGGCGTAGAGGCCTCTCACACTGAAGGCATGGGCTGGGTTCCAATGGAGAATGTGTACGTCGCCCCTCAGCTGGAAACATGCAAGTTGACAGCATTTGCTCTGTCCCTGGACAATACAAAGAGGCATACTCGATTTGGGCTGCCTGGTTGAAATAATTTTGAATCGGTGGCACCATGAGTACCTTTGCTGAAGTTCGCTTCCTAGCTGGTTAAACTCGAGGTTCAGGAGATAGATGAGAACAGACTTGCTCAGCGTGTGGGGAAGAGCTTTGGTGCCCTGCCCCCAATGCTCGTGCTTCTGGCGAGCGTCACGCAGGTATTTTGACACATAGCATTCTTACCTTTACTGTAAGCTGGCCCTATTGGTTGAAGCAGTCGGCACGTCTGTATCACAGCCTGCGAAGCAGGGCGTTAGGGGACTCTGTCAGGTGACTGGCCTCTATTATCGCTAACTGAGAAACTGGGTCAAAACTTGAGGAACCCGCTTACTACGAAAAGCTTCTCTTCGGTAGAGGGGATTTGGCTAACAAAGCTCAGCACTTTATCTCCCTCAGAGTACTGTTGGTGTGTGGACTACGAATAGCCCCCACGGACTGCAGCTCGTGAACTGTTCCATTATGAGCCGCTTTCATCCGTGTAAGATCCACGTGACGCTGATCTCCAACACTCGGGCTGCACACCATTAGCCTTTGGGGCAGGGCAGCTCTAAGCTGATGTGCCAAGCAAGGGACGCAACCAAAGTTTTCTTACCACAGGAAAGCTCATCAAGGCTTCGTGTTCTCTCCATGAAATGAACGTGACCTTGAAGGGGGACGCCTAGAGTACATTGTGGAAGAGGTGGGTGGTACGGCTGGCTTTCTCCATTTCACGATCTCCTGCACCTGGGCTCAGTTCCATGTAGGAATGCTGGGTGGGAGCGACAAGTCTCCCTCCTGGACTCTGAAGCCTTCCTCCTCTAATGGCAAGTCTGTGTGTCTCTTACGTGGGCGAGGAATGAGGTTGCCCACAGAGGTTCTGAAATGAAAGAACTAACGACACAGGTTGCTGAGGAGCTGGTTGCTCATGGAGGGAGCCCAAATCGCCAGAATGCT
>NW_021154308.1:352-2273 GCF_002837175.3 Physeter macrocephalus | reverse complement strand
ACGGACAACCAGTGGGAGATGGATGCAGTTGAGAGACAAAATTAGGCAGCACATGAACCCGAAGAAGCACGGGAGAGGCTGCAGACCCACGCGGGCGAGAGTGTAGCTGTCTCCGTCGGACGCGCCGCACGGGAGAGGCTGCAGACCCACGCGGGCGAGAGTGTAGCTGTCTCCGTCGGACGCGCCCAGTTCTTTCCTGCGTCTTGCTGATGATGTTGATGATGCACAGTAGTCACTATCTTTCAGGACTGATCTACCTCGGTGCTTCGAAAATCTCGCCTTTTGTCTGTATTCCTGGTGCCGTGTTGCTCCCTCCCATCTCAGTTGTGTGTGATGCAGGCAGACTTCTCTGTTTAGGTGCTGCTGTTGCACTGCTATGCTCGGTGGTGGTGTCTGCGACCAATTTATCCGTACCCGCGGACAAATGCATTTGTCAGTTTTCTTGCGTGCGTCAAGTTCTCGCGCCTGCTGGACCTTTTCTGTTGCCTCTATTCCTCACAAGGGTTCGGCCTCCACTCCGAGGGGAAGAATGCAACCACAAATCTACCTTTCGCGACCACCTGCTGCTCAACCCCACTCTAAGAAGTACCACGGCTCCTCTACTTGTTACCGTTGCTATCGGTGCAGCAGTGCCGCAGTGTGTGTGTGTGTGTGTGTGTGTGTGTGTGTGTGCGTGTCTGCATTGAAGTCGTGCGCAATGTAAAGGCGGTCCACTGCTGCATGTATTTTCCGTAGTCTGCAACTTTCTTCAAGTGCCACTCGTAGCGCCAGGAAAGACACATCGTGCACCATCATCGACCAGGCGTTTGCTCCATTACCACCTTTGAGCGGGCGGAGGAGATGCTGTACTCCAACAGAAGAATTCCACCTTTTGACACTCAAAAGGTGAATTCTCTCTGAAGTTTATTCAATGTCTCTACGGCAGAAGGCCATTTCCCTTTTTCTGCGTGACGTACCGATGACCACCCCGCAGCCGCCAGGAGGGCCGATGGGAAAGTGGGTGCAGAAGGGCTCAACCGCTTTGTGTTCGTGCGGTGGCCGCTACTGCTGTTTGTAAATCTGATGCTGCAAGCGGTAGTCCTGCGACCACAGTCAACAATGCCGTTGGGCTTCAGGCTGCAGCTGTCGCTGCTTGCGTTTGCTCCTCGTGCTGAGCAGTGGCGCTTGCAGACCACTTCGTGGTATAGGCGACTGCACAGTCTTCTCCAGTCTCTCAGGACGTCTCTCAGAGGGACTCCGGTGTATCCCTGCGAGAGCAGCAACATCTTTCGACGAAAGACACACGCAAATACACTGTGGAGACGTGCTGCGAGTTTGTGTGTCTCATCTATTTTCGCCTCCTCTCTTCCGACAATCGTGCGTATGTAGTCCACTCTAGGACCGCCAAAGTCTAATCTGGTCTTGACGTTGTTCGCAGTTGTTCTTAGGTCTACCCGAGGCAGGACACAGGGAAACGCAAATACTACAAAGATCCACACTTCAGTAGGAGCAGACAAAACCACGGAGATGTTGCGGCTGGATCTCTTTTAGAAGTACCTATTTAGTGTGCCGTTATTTAGGCTCCTTCGTGTCCTTCGTACACGCGCACGTGGCGCTGGTTCTACTGCAGAATGTGTGTTACACTCGAAGGCCCATCGACGCGAAGGAGGAGAGATGGTCGTTGACGCCCTGGCAGGTCATGCGTGTATGTAGGCGTTTGTATATAAATATGTGTACGTGTAGATGCATACACGTCCTGTACACGTGCACGGCTATGAACGGCAGGGTGTTTGTAAAAATCGAACTCTTTTGACAACCTACTAGCTTCCGCAGCTGGCGGATCTCCGCAGGAGTTGCAAAAAGGCTTGCCGCCGCTCTGTTCCAAATAATCTTCTCGGAAGCTTCGGTGCCTGCCGCGTACGCCCGCCCCTGGGTACCTGGC
>NW_021154308.1:0-296 GCF_002837175.3 Physeter macrocephalus | reverse complement strand
ACTAGCTTCCGCAGCTGGCGGGTCTCCGCAGGAGTTGCAAAAAGGCTTGCCGCCGCTCTGTTCCAAATAATCTTCTCGGAAGCTTCGGTGCCTGCCGCGAACGCCCGCCCCTGGGCACCTGGCGCTATCTCTTTAGTGGAGCAGAAGGAGCTCGGTTCTTCGTTCTGACAGTTCTCCTCCTCTGGCGGCTTCTCTTTCTCCCCTGGCCCTTTTCTCGGCAGTTCCTGCGCCTCCTCCTTCTGCTGCCGCTGTCCCGTTTGGAGCTGCTCTTCTCCGTTGCGCTGAGGTGAAGTTCC
>NW_021154307.1:996-2273 GCF_002837175.3 Physeter macrocephalus | reverse complement strand
TGCTCTGAATGACATGTGTAACGGGCACCTGTAGCATCTGTTCTTTCTAAAGGAAATAAACACTTCGTGGAGCTACGTACACTACGGTAACAACTCTGCCCGTTGCCTCTGTGAATACGAAAACTTTCTGAGGCAATAAGGGGCTTCGCTACAAGTTAGTATTCTGTTATGTATCGATACTCTGTGCATACTGTTGAGAGCGTAAGTCTTGGAGTTCAGTGCACCGGCTCCGTGTGATGCCCGTACAATTTAAGGTCGCTTCAGATTGCATGGTAGCCCCAGATTTGAGGGCTTTCTCTTCTGGACAATGTCAACCCTGACCACCGTAACACGGAAACAGACGACCATTAAGTGCAACGCCTGCGGTCCCGCCTCTATGAGAGAGAGCTTTGTGTTTCTACAAAAATGTTCTGTTGGATGACATAATGGGCTGGCAGGCAGCACGGGCTGCATACTGTGTTTCACATTACAGAGACTGAAACGACTTTTCCTCCTCTGCAGGGAGCGAAACAAGTCCTTGGCAGGCATACGTATGGTTATTGTCTGTTGAAAACTTTTAATTGGCCGTGGGCGACAACTAAACGTATAAGAAGTCGGATTCTGAATTGATGACCTCTGAGCAATCTTCACGGCGGAGCTTTTTTGTAGATTGTTACACCGAGTACAGCTCACGAAGAGCTACTGCTACGAGTCGTTGTCGCTGACCTGCCTAGGGCGACACGTGAGGCGACAATTCTGCCGTAATGACGAGGAAGGGTAACAGTCATTAGCACAGCTGGAAACTGATCTCTGTGGGATGCATGGTGCTTTCTGCAGCATCTTGTTTCACAGTGAGACCGATTTTTCTCGTGAAGCATTTGCCCACATTTGTTCTCATACCAGTTACTTTTTTCCTGTGCTGTCGCGACGGATTAGCCTCGTTAAATTATTTGGCATTCAAGGAGATGGCGTCAGCGAAACTGATCTAGAGTTACTAGGGACTAGCACGCTCTAAGCTGCAGGATGTGGTCGAATCAGACGCGACATGCATCACAAGGTAGAACACACAGACTAATCTCGCTATCGGTCGTTTCCAGGGCGTGACGAGGAGGTCGCCTTGTAGGCGTGGAGCTTCTAAATAGTCTGTGATACTGATGCAGGGAGCAGCCGTGTTTTACGGTTATCAAGTGGTCGATGTCAACCACGGCATGCGGAGACCAGCCACATACTTTCACAGATCGAATACAGACAGTTTGGCCATGGAATGCAATCGGCACGAACACCGAATTCAAGCCAAG
>NW_021154307.1:0-247 GCF_002837175.3 Physeter macrocephalus | reverse complement strand
TTACCGTACGACATGCTCTACATCTCTTTCGTGGCCATGACTCTCCAGTTTACGCACATGTGCTTATCCCATGCGCTGTCCGTCCACTCTTTTGTCCCCCTTGGTCGACGTGGTCTCGACAGTCGTCGGCAGAGCCGCGAAACCATGGTATTACGTTCTGTTTGTAACCGACAGATACAGAGTAGGAATTCACAAGAAGGCCACCGTACAAATAAGTAGTATTTCGTCATTGTTTGGATGCGAGCTG
>NW_021154306.1:0-2273 GCF_002837175.3 Physeter macrocephalus | reverse complement strand
AGGGACATACATGCACTACCAAATGTAAATTAGATAGCTAGTGGGAAGCTGCGGCACTGCACAGGGAGATCACCTCTGTGCTTTTTGACCACGAGAGGGGTGGATATGGAGGGTGGGAGGGAGGGAGACGCAAGAAGGAAGAGATATGGGAACATATGTATATGTATAACTGATTCACTTTGTTGTAAAGGAGAAACTAACACACTATTGTAAAACAGTTATACTCCAATAAAGATGTTAAAAAAAATACCATTACTTACTATAACAATGTAAACCATTTTTGAACTTATATAAACAGAGAGTAGAAAAGTGCCAGAAGCTGGGGGGGTGGGTGTTGGTGAAGTAGGGAGAGGTTGGTAAAAGGGTACACACTTTCAGTTATAAAATGATAAGGTCCAAGCACCTAAGGTATAACATGGTGACTATAGTTGATAACACTGTATTGAATAACTAAAATTTCCTAAGAGAGTAGAATTTAAATGTTCTTAAAATAAATTGATAGATAGACACATAAGCGAGGTGATGGATATGTTTAACTTGATGGAGGGGAATCTTTCACAGTGTATACATATATGAAATCATCACATTGCACCAATTAAATATCTTCTTTGTCAATTACACCTCAATAAAGCTGGAAAAAATTTCAAGTGGCACATTTTTAATGAAAATCTTACGTTCCTTTTTCTATACAATATTTTAATACATTTATTTATACCCTGTTCACGTTTAGAATAAGGCAAGATATGATTTTAGTGAAAAAGAATAATGCCGCCTGCTTCTGTAATGCCTCGGTAGTCACCAGAAATCAACAGAGATTGAAAAAAAAGAAACCTAAAAAAATGATTAAAGCAAACAAACCAAAATATTTAATAAATGTGTCAAGATTGGCATCACCAACACTTACCAATCTCTGAATGCTGAATATTTTGCATAATGTTTAGTCCTAAATATAAGAAATGTAATTTTCAGTATATGGGCCTTATATGCTTTTTGATAAATATAATGTTAACTTTTGTCATGTCTTTACAGTATTGTAAATATTAATTTTACTTTCAATTTTCAATTGTTCATTGTCTAACTACAGAAATACATTTTTTAAAATATTGATTTGTATTGTGTAACATTCCTTAACACTTAATAGTTCTATGAGCTTTTTCATAAATTCCTTATGTTTTTCACATATACAATCAATTCATAATAAAAGCAAAATAAAAGCAATTTTATTTGTCCTTTTAAAAAAAATAAAAATAAAAAATAAATGATACAATAAACAAGATGGACTTAATATTTATAGGACAGTCCATCCAAAAACAACAGAATAAACATTTTTCTCAAGTGCTCATGGAACATTCTCCAGGATAGATCGTATCTTGGGTCACAAATCTAGCCTTGGTAAATTTAAGAAAATTAAAATCGTATCAAGTATCTTTTCCGACCACAACGCTATGAGACTAGATATCAATTACAGGAAAAGATCTGTAAAAAATACAAACACATGGAGGCTAAACAATACACTACTTAATAACAAAGTGATCACTGAAGAAATCAAAGAGGAAATCAAAAAAATACTTAGAAACAAATGACAATGGAGACACGACGACCCAAAACCTATGGGATGCAGCAAAAGCAGTTCTAAGAGGGAAGTTTATAGCAATACAATCCTACCTTAAGAAACAGGAAACATCTCGTATAAACAACCTAACTTTGCACCTAAAGCAACTAGAGAAAGAAGAACAAAAAAACCCCAAATTTAGCAGAAGGAAAGAAATCATAAAGATCAGATCAGAAATAAATGAAAAAGAAATGAAGGAAACAATAGCAAAGATCAATAAAACTAAAAGCTGGTTCTTTGAGAAGATAAATAAAATTGATAAACCATTAGCCAGACTCATCAAGAATAAAAGGGAGAAGACTCAAATCAATAGAATTAGAAATGAAAAAGGAGAGGTAACAACGGACACTGCAGAAATACAAAAGATTATTAGAGATTACTACAAGCAACTGTATGCCAATAAAATGGACAACGTGGAAGAAATGGACAAATTCTTAGAAATGCACAACCTGCAGAGACTGAACCAGGAAGAAATAGAAAATATGAACAGACCAATCACAAGCACGGAAATGGAAACTGTGATTACAAATCTTCCAACAAACAAAAGTGCAGGACCAGATGGCTTCACAGGCGAATTCTATCAAACATTTAGAGAAGAGATAACACCTAACATTCTCAAACTCTTCCAAAAGATAGCAGAGGGAGGAACACTCCCAAACTC
>NW_021154305.1:0-2273 GCF_002837175.3 Physeter macrocephalus | reverse complement strand
TGATCTGTCCATTGGTGAAAGTGGGGTGTTAAAGTCCCCTATACTATTAATGTGTTCCTGTCGATTTCCCCTTTTATGGCTGTTAGCATTTGCCTTATGTGTTGAGGTATTCCTATGTTGGGTGCATAAGTATTTACAACTGTTATATCTTCTTGAATTGATCCCTTGATCATTATGTAGTGTCCGTCTTTGTCTCTTGTAATAGTCTTTATTTTAAAGTCTATTTTGTGTGATATGAGAATTGCTACTCCAACTTTCTTTTCATTTCCATTTGCATGGAATATCTTTTTCCATCCCCTCACTCTCAGTCTGTATGTGTACCTAGGTCTGAAGTGGGTCTCATGTAGACAGCATATATACGGGTCTTGTTTTTGCATCCATTCAGCCAGTCTATGTCATTTGGTTGGAGCATTTAATCCATTTACATTTAAGGTAATTATCAATATGTATGTTCCTATTACCATTTTCTTAATTGTTATCTGTTTGTTTTTGTAGGTCCTTTTCTTCTCTTGTGTTTCCCACTTAAAGAAGTTATTTTAGCATTTGTTGTAGAGCTGGTTTGGTGGTGCTGAATTCTTTTAGCTTTTGCTTGTCTTTAAACTGTTGATTTCTCCGTTGAATCTAAATGAGATGCTTGCTGCGTAGAATATTCTTGGTTGTAGGTTCTTCCCTTTCATCACTTGAAATATATCATGGCACTCCCTTTTGGCCTGTAGAGTTTCTGCTGAGAAATAGCTGTTAACCTTATGGGAGTTCCCTTGTATGTTATTTGTCATTTTTCCCTTGTTGCTTTCAGTAATTTTTCTGTCATTAATTTTTGTCGGTTTGATTACTAAGTGTCTTGCCGTGTTTCTCCTTGGGTTTATCGTGCCTGGGACTCTGTGCTTCCTGGACTTGGGTGGCTATTTCCTTTCCCATGTTAGGGAAGTTTTCGACTATAATCTCTTTAGATATTTTCTCTGGTCCTTTCTCTCTCTCTTCTCCTTCTGGGATCCCTATAATGCGAATGTTGTTGCATTTAATGTTGTCCCAGAGGTCTATTAGGCTGTCTTCATTTCGTTTCATTCTTTTATCTTTATTCTGTTCCGCAGCAGTGAATTCCACCATTCTGTCTTCCAGGTCACTTATCCGTTCTTCTGCCTCAGTTATTCTGCTATTGATTCCTTCATTTCAATTATTGTATTGTTCATCTCTGTTTGTTTGTTCTTTAATTCTTCTAGGTCTTTGTTAAACATTTCTTGCATCTTCTCAGTCTTTGCCTCCATTGTTTTTCTGAGGTCCTGGATCATCTTCACTATCATTATTCTGAGTTCTTTTTCTGGAAGGTTTCCTGGCTCCACTTCATTTAGTTGTTTTTCTGGGGTTTTATCTTGTTCCTTCATCTAGTACATAGCCCTCTGCATTTTCATCGTGTCTCTCTTTCTGTGAATGTGTTTTTTGTTCCACAGGCTTCAGGATTATAGTTCTTCTTGCTTCTGCTGTCTGCCCTCTGGTGGATGAGGCTGTCTAAGAGGCTTGTGCAAGTTTCCTGATGGGAGGGACTGGTGGTGTGTAGAGCTGGCTGTTGCTCTGGTGGGCAGAGCTCAGTAAAACTTTAATCCGCTTGTCTGCTGATGGAGGGGCTGGGTTCCCTCCCTGTTGGGACTGGTGCCTGTGTTCTGGTGGGTGAGGCTGGATCTTGTCTTTGTGGTGAGCTGGGCTGTGTCTGGTGGTGTGTTTTGGGGTGTGTGTGAATTTAGTATGATTTTAGGCAGCCTCTCTGCTAATGGGTGCAGTTGTGCTCCTGTCTTGCTAGTTGTTTGGAATGGGGCATCCAGCACTGGAGTTTGCTGGCTGTTGGGTGGTGATGGGTCTTATCATTGAGATGGAGATCTCTAGGAGAGCTCTTGCCAATTGATATTTTGGGGGGCCAGGAGGTCTCTGGTGGTCCAATGTCCTGAACTTGGCTATCCCACCTCAGAGGCTCAGGCCTGACACCAGGCCAGAGCACCAAGACCCTGTCAGCCACACAGCCCACAAGAAAAGGGAGAAAAAAGGAAGAAAGAAAAATAGTAATAATAATAAATTTTTAAAAGAAAAAAATAATTAAAATAAAAAAATAGAAAAATAAGAAAAGAGAACAACTAAACCAATAAACAAATCCACCAATGATAACAAGTGCTAAACACTAAATGAAGATAAATATAAAAATCAGAAACAATTCAGTTGCAGACAGCAAACTCCAAGTCTACAGTTGCTCCCAAAGTCCACCACCACAATTTTGGGATGATTCA
>NW_021154303.1:1832-2273 GCF_002837175.3 Physeter macrocephalus | reverse complement strand
ACGCTCTCCAGATTCACGCAATTGTGAGAGCATATCACACGAAACGTACCTCATATGTGCTACATACATAGATATATATGTTAGGCATGCGTGCGCGAGTAGTTGTTTAACATATGCGTCGTGGCGTGGAAAACTTGATTCAACTGAGGGAGTGTTGATTGCAGCATGTTTTCTCCCTACAGACAGGTGCGCACACCGGCGTGTACACGCACTGATATATTCGCATACGTATGCGTGCATGTCACGGTGTGGCCTTACACATATAAACGATAGTCATTCCCCCACTGGACTTGGAACACTCCGAGTTCTCGAAGTGTTCTTACCTGTAGAGAAGTTCGCCGGAGAACATGTCGAACATAGGAAATTAACATAGATTTCTGTTCGTCAGTAACTTCTGTATACAAAGTGACGAATAGATGTGTTTGCCAGTTACTGCTGTAT
>NW_021154303.1:0-1058 GCF_002837175.3 Physeter macrocephalus | reverse complement strand
GTATCTTCTTGTTTCCCGTTTGAGCGAAGATCTCCCGCATCTTCAGGTTACTCGTCATCCGCAAAATGCACAGATGCACACTCACAAGCCCAAGAATCTCGTCGCTCTAGCTTTATCCGTGGATGTGGACAACCCGCCATACCCAGCAGTCACACTAGCGGTGGCTTCTCATGGAAAGTGTTGTGTGTGCACTGTGCATTCGCTGGGAAAAAGCAACACGTCACGGGTTACAGATGTTAACAAGAGACGGTCTGCCCGCGACAGCGCCGCGCTGCGCTGCAGCGTCAGCGGTTGTGGGGAACCTGTTGAACGAGCAAGCAAGCATGTGATCTAAGGGCGCCACGAGCAGTACGAGCGAGGCAGTCGATTCCTCAGAACATTCCTGGTAGAGACGTGATGATTCGCGGGAGCAAAGCATCCGACACACACCTGTATGGGTGAACTTGCAGCGTAAACCGTAACCGGATCAGGCTATGGGATGACTATGTGCATCGAAGAGTTCTTGCGTTGCAGACCTGAACTCCAAGGATGACTGCGCACAACCGTTTGTACACTAACTTCATATGCTACACGAAGACACGTTCACAGCTGCGTAAGTATGCCGGAGACCGACCGCTTCGAGATGTCGCCCGGTGGCCATTTCCACGAGGCGTTCAGCAGGCACCGGTGATGTGTAAGCTAAGCGGAGGTATCGAGGCAAACGCTACACCGTAGCTGCAGGTGTTACTACCTGCAGGCATAAGCAAAGAGGCATGTGCGTCTCGACAAATTTTCAATGTCACGGTAGAATCACCGTTTTGCACACACGCCCCCCCTCACGTCACAAACTACTGCGTGCACGTGCAGAATCTGAGACAGTTCGTGGTTGGTACGTCGAGTAAATGTGTACCGCCGTGCCGCAGAGATGCACATCTACGGAATTCAAAGTCAATATCTCCTCCATACCACAAGAAACACACACACGGCCGTGTCAGCCCTTATGAAAGCGTATGCACCCTTCAGACAATGCTTCTGTTGGCATTCCACGACCCTGACGCCTGCCCACAGCCCCGTTTCAG
>NW_021154302.1:1500-2273 GCF_002837175.3 Physeter macrocephalus | reverse complement strand
CGCGTACTCAAGCAGAAATACATACCATCCGCAGACACACGTATACATGGGTTTTAACCTACAGGATAGGAAGCGTCGTCGCCGTTCAGCACCAACTTCAGAAGAACGCAGAGCAGATCCAGCGTCACTTGGAAGGGGACACAGATCTCTGAAGTGAATGGTTCGAGCAGCCCGCCGTTTTTCTGCCGATTCCACTCCCAACGAAGCAGCGCGGCACGTGGCTGTTCCCCCCCTTGCTGCTATCCCTCTACTCCTCCCTACTGCAGCAGCAGCACCCCCAGGGGCAGCGGGTGGAGGCGCTGCTGCAGACGACACAGCAGCGGCAGCAGTCGAAGAGGCGAGGGAACATGAAGAGGTAGTACGTTTCGAAAGCACGTGACGCGGAGAACCAGCAGCTGCAGCAATAGCAGCGGAAGACGACCCCGTAGAAGGGAAAAGCGTGGGTGTAGCTGGAGTCGTCGAAGCAGCAGAAGGAGAGGCTGCAAACCCAGAGAGGCGCGGGCTACTTCTGACCGAGCGCGAAGGCAAAGCACCGGCTAAAGCAGGGTGCGTCGACGGAGAAAAAGCAGAAGGAGAAACATTTCTTGCATCAGTGGCTGTTGGTGACGCACCAGCGTTATTAGCAGTGACACTTAGGCGAGAGCCGACGGCACGACGCGAGGATTCAGTCGACGGCAAAGTTGCAGTGGATGTCGCAGCAGCAGCAGCAGCCGTGTCAGAAGGCGCTGCAGCAGAAGAAGCAGCTACAACAGCGACATCCCCTCGCGTGGGTG
>NW_021154302.1:0-201 GCF_002837175.3 Physeter macrocephalus | reverse complement strand
GAGAGCAGGTAGGGCTTGTTTGAACGGGTACCCCAGCGACACCGAAACGCTGACACCTCTGCCTCTGCACAAGCTGCAGAGGCCAACATAATTTTATAAAGCAGTAAACACCGAAGGACTGTTGTTGCAAGCCCGTAGAGTTTTTCGGAAAGAAGGGAGGGGAAAGGACGTTACACCACGGCCACCTACTGCGGAATTCCA
>NW_021154301.1:1887-2273 GCF_002837175.3 Physeter macrocephalus | reverse complement strand
AGAGCCCTCCTCCGGATGTAGAAGAGGCCTCTCTTGGGTGGACGAGCGTCTGCGGCATGACATATCCCAGCGGAGACGGAGTCGCATTGCCCATAGAGCCTCGCTATTCTTGCGTGGGCACCGAGACTCATTGTGAAAAAGTGTCAGGAGGGACGTGGAGTAGCACTGGTGTAATTGAAGTCTCTGAAGGATGCACGCGCTTTGAGCGCGCACAGGAAACTGAAGCAGCAGCTGGTGATGGAGAACTAGAGAAACGCGGCAGCAACGAAGGATGCAACGAAGTAGAAAGAAGGGGAGATGGAGGGGCGGAAAGACCCGCAGCTACCTCTGCAGGTAAGAGTGAATCAGCTGGGAAAGTTTCCAGAAGCTGCAGTGAACAGATAGAC
>NW_021154301.1:0-736 GCF_002837175.3 Physeter macrocephalus | reverse complement strand
CGGACGGATAGAAAATTAGAATTCTCTTAGCGAAGAAGAGCGCATGTTCACATTTTCATCCGTGCACACCTTAAAAGCAGATGCACACTCACAGGCGCTAGTAAATTCCGTGGTACAGGACACAAGATAGCGAGGAAACACAGAATCGGATACGAATGGTCTCGAGCTTTCCCACCGGACAGAAGAACGCAGGAAAAGCGAAGGCGCTGGTCGGCGAAGAGAATCAACAGTGTGGGAGAAGTCGAGCAGCAATAGCAGCGTGTCAAGAGATGGCAGCAGTGAACATTTGGCAAGAGACGGCAGTGACTATATTACATGCGTGTCACCTGCACATGGGCAAGCCTGGCAAAATCTCTTTTGCGCAGCGGCGACCCAAGGAGAACAAGCGCACACTACAGCGTCGCACACTGAAGGAAGAACAGAAGCATAAAACGAAGAAAAGGAGGTTCAGCAAAAAGCAGACGCATGCATAGTCATCCGAGCTCCCTATCAAGTAGCGGATTGCCCGCTGGTTCTCTACCAGCACCCGACGTGACCCAGCAAGAAAACAATCAACACAGGCAGAAACGGCCCACGTGTGCGTGTATACGAGCGCGTGACTTACCAGCCCGCATTACACTGCAAAAATAAGGTACAAGTGTCCAACAGATGCATACATCCCTCTCTCAAGCCACAAAACTGTGTGTCCTGCGTTGTATCGTTGTACATGAGCTCACCTGCACTTGCTGCTGTGCAC
>NW_021154300.1:2052-2273 GCF_002837175.3 Physeter macrocephalus | reverse complement strand
AGCACATTTCTGAAAAATCGCGTCTAAACAGGCACACCTACAGCGGTAGATAACTCTACTCCTGCCGTTCACACCCGCCCACACAAAACGTAAGAACACAGAGAGAGCGAGACGCAACTCTGCAACGACCTGCACGCATATTCGTGTGTATAATATGCAACTCACTCTTATTCTTTACAACTGGATACAAATAGATTCTTTACAACTATATATCAATTTAT
>NW_021154300.1:0-497 GCF_002837175.3 Physeter macrocephalus | reverse complement strand
CCTTCTGTTTGTCTATCTGTACCTTGGTCGAAGTCCCCCTGAGTGTGCGTGCGTTCACAGTGTATCGATTTTTGAAGCCACGCACCACCATCTTTCTTTCAGCAGAGAAACAAAGACATGTGTATGTCGAACATGGTGGGCAGCCAACACAGCAAGTAGTCGCCAAGCTACCGTTATCTGGGTTTTCCCTGCGTTAGCCGTAAAATAGCGAATTCGTCTGTTGAGACGTAATCAAAATATGCGTAGTCACCCACGTCTGTCCCGTGCATCTCAGTCAGCATGTTGAGACAAATCGCTTTCATTTTACTGTATTCACAGATGTGGGGATGGCTTCTCTTTGCAGCAGTTCGGCTTGGGCCGATCTCTGATTTGCTTCCGGATCTAACTGCTTCCTCGACCAACCTGGAAGACAAAAGCGCTCGCGATCCTCTCTGGGCAGAACAGGCTACAACTTCTGTTGACTCAAAAGAAGCCACATAGAAGATAGGGTGTACAAG
>NW_021154299.1:2054-2273 GCF_002837175.3 Physeter macrocephalus | reverse complement strand
GTGGGGATGGATGGATCGGTGATGGATAAATAGATACACGAATGGAGCCTGGCTGAAAGGCATGAACAGAGACGACAGAGGAAGGAGACACCAGCCAGCAGGGAAGCGATGCTAAAACTTTTGTCTTGAGCTAGTTCTCAATTCTAGAGGGGCTGCGATCTATGTTTGGGTTAATTAACACTTTTAGTTTATGTGATGTTCCGTTCTGGCTCCTTTTGG
>NW_021154299.1:0-1101 GCF_002837175.3 Physeter macrocephalus | reverse complement strand
CTCAGCTCAGAAGTTCATCTCCCAGTGCCTTCTCCTCTACCTGAACCCTCACGCCCAGCCCTCCAAGGGCTCTGGGTTGAGGAGCAGGATAGAAAACCTGCAGGAATTCCCAACTGCAAGATGATGAAATAATCCACAGACACATTCATGCCAAAGGAATTGTGTGTAATAGTTGGGAAAACTAGAGTAGAAACGAAGGGTGCTAGGAACGCATGTCCCGCCACGCTGCTTAAGTTTCCAAGAAGCCGACAGGGCAAAGTCGATACAAGGCAGCAGAGAAGATTAGATGGTTTAGAAAGAGATCCTTTTCTGAGATGGAACTTGCAGCTGCTAATTAATACGAAATCTTGATCCAGAAAGCCGCCAACCTGGTGCTGCTTTCCCGAAGTGTGGCTGCCTCCAGAAGCCGGGCGAGACTGGCGCTGACAGCTGGCTGGCTGAGAGAGGACAATGGGCTTCATGGTCTCTGTTCTCCAGGGAGCTTGGCCTCAGATCTCATGGCCAGGGAGGACTTCTGCTTGGACACCAGGCATTGCGGAGGGCGTGGGCACTTGTGCTGGCACTTCGGGACACAGGGCACCTTGCACGTAGGTGGAGGCTGGCAAGGCTGCTTGGCGTTCTGAGGGGGGTCTAGCACCGCTTTGGTGGGGGGCAGTAGTACTGGAGAGGGGGACAGTACTGCTGGGGTGCGGGACAGCAATACTTTGGTAGTGGGCAGCACTGCTGGGGTGCGGGGCAGCAATACTTTGGTGGGGGGCAGAATTGCTGGGGTGGTGGGCAGCAATACTTTGGTAGGGGGCAGCACAGCTTCTGCTGTTGATGATACATTCTGGTCTGGATGTGCACTGCAAGGGAAAAGACACACAAGTGAGCAAGTCTGCAGCCTTAGAGACTCGCGACCCAGGAGAACCTTCTGCCTCCTTAAAAACCTGCTCCTTTAACCCTCGGCCTGTTTGCTTCACCGATTTATGGAGTGTGTGTGTGCGATGAGGTGTGTCAGTGTAAATTGTATCTACATTTTCTAAGCCATTGCAAGTTATTTCTTGATACAAAGAAATATTGAAGGAAGGAAGGAAAGAAGGAAGTGAGAAAAAAGGAGAA
>NW_021154298.1:1742-2273 GCF_002837175.3 Physeter macrocephalus | reverse complement strand
TTGTTTCAAATAAATTTCCTTCGTGTGTTGCTGCTGGAGGCCTGCTCTGGCTGAAGACGCTGCTTTGAGAAATGGTGGCGGTATTTCGGAAAGCCAAAATCTTTTTCCGAAAAGTGTCGCTGGCACACTTTTAATGTACAAACCGTGTAAACATGTGAACGTGTCCTTTTGAAGGTACCTTATCACAGTCTCGTGCACAACGTGCACGCAAACAAATTTGTATTTTTAGTTAGCGTGATACCTGTGTAATTGCACGTGCACTTGAGCAACGCTGCACATGTCAGTTTGCTCCAGAACCAGAGACAAGGTCCCTTTGCTTCACTTTCGAACATCTAACTTTGAGCGCCCTTGCCGTGGAGAGCGCTGGGGCTGTTCAGATGTTTTACATACGCAGCCTCTTTCTTAGAGAGCAAGTGCGTAATCAGAAATAATTCGGCATACATATATGTATGTATGTACGTATGTATGTATGTATATATATATATATATATACACGTACGTGTAGAAGTAGATACGTCTGAGTATTATAGT
>NW_021154298.1:0-1447 GCF_002837175.3 Physeter macrocephalus | reverse complement strand
GCACTAATTTTGGAAATTCTCAGCCATGCACTAACATATATGCACTCAGGGATCCATGCACGGATTTAACTCCCGAAACAATGAATTTGTACGCGTGCGAGCAACTGTCGACAAGTGGCCTCAGATACTAGTGCGGTCGTCCATGCGAGAAGAAGAGCAGTGTGGGGTTCACGTGAGGTCTCCGAAAGTGCATCTAAAGGAAGAAAAGTGTCTGTTTTTGAGGTCCGAACTGCAGTCAAGAACGAAGGCGCAGCGGACGCGCACTTGCGGAACAATGTGGGTCTCCGGTACGCACTAACAATTCAGTGCAGACGCTGCAGTATTCACGGGCATCTCTCACAATTAGAAGGCACATTCTGCGCAAACACTCAATCAAAGGCGTCAGTCTGGGGGAACGTGTGGCAGTTGGTATAATTGTTCAGAGCTCTTTGAAAAGGATTTCAGGAGATGATAAGGCAATGCAAATGTTGAGGATGAAACAAGTACGCGCAAACCACTCGTGTCCTCAGTTCGTCAACGCTTCTCATTGTAAGAATATGATTTCAGCATGGTTCTTGTATACACATTCCAATCGTGACACCGGCGGGCACGCGGTCACGCAGTCGGTAACACGTCATACTAAAGTATCTCACTATTTGTTCATATTCAAACCTACATAAATTTTTTTTAAGTCTGACCTTAACATCTGATACTGCCTTAGTGAGTTTTGAGCACTCGCACAGGAAAAAGCTTTTACATCCTCCGTTGTCCTCTTTCACAATTTCGTCCGTGTGCATGGAATTCAACAGTACCCAAAGTTTTGCCGCCGAAGGCATTCGCCATATTGTTTATTGCACCACACGCAGAGTTCCTGACACGGAGGGATTTCCACACACGCTAGCCTTCGTTTGGCCGCACGTACACACGAAGACAACTCTCACGGGGACAGAGCCACTTCCAAACGGTTGCATACGTCTGACTACCTTGGCAGTGTAGCCACGACGCTACATATTTACATGCGTGGAGATCCACATGTATGTGCATGTGGGTATGGGTGTATGTATATAGATGCATGTATACACTTGGAGTGACTAGTAATTTGCAAAACCAGGTTATTATTTGCCCGGTCTTGTACTGCATACGTAGGTATTATTGTGGATGTGTACAACTTTTTCTTCCGTGGAAGAAGTTGTGCATTACCGCACATGAATATTGACGTCCTTTCATGAATATTGTCGTTTTTTGAGTCTTCATGCATACATAGAAGAACAGGATTAGAGCGGGGCTTATATATGCACGTGTCTACACAGACATCTGCCTTCCGTCTGCAGAGTCATCGCAGGAGTTAATCGGCAAATACGCCTTGTCTGTCGATAACCTGCCGAATAGAAGGGTGAAATTCCTCTCGCAGTAGCTCAGGTGCTGCCCAGAGTACAAAAAGATACAGCAGACCTTCGTGCAGAAGACC
>NW_021154296.1:1880-2273 GCF_002837175.3 Physeter macrocephalus | reverse complement strand
AGGCAGAGTCCAGTAACGAGGTCAGCGTCGTCTGCAGAAAAAGCACAGAAAAACACACACAGGCCAGGCAGACGTCTAGATCGCCTTCGCCAACAGTCAAAACCTAGCATCATTGAATAACTCAGCGTAGCACATATGCCCTTCGCAGACGAGATGAAGCGGTAGATGGATAGGGCAGGACCCACATAGACGTACAGCCACGAGGATGCACAGGCTCTGACCCCTGGTGGTATATCCGCCTTTTGCCCAAGCGCCGTTTTTTCGGCCATGTATGCAGGAGCCGTTGTTTTGCAACTAGTAGACGAACAGGGCGATGCGGTGTGCTTCTCTGATTTGACAATGTCAAGGAGGTACGTGCGAATCATGGTGCGGCTTCTTAGTTTGTGTAGGCCG
>NW_021154296.1:0-776 GCF_002837175.3 Physeter macrocephalus | reverse complement strand
ACGTGTCCCCGACGGAAAAATCTCAAATCTGGACGAGGCAGGCTTGTGCGGCAACCGCGTCAGACCCCAATCAAGGGTATGTCCAGGACCAGCGGATTGACGAGCACTGCAGAAACAAAGCAGATACTTATCAGCCACAAAATCCATGCACCGTCGACGGGTCTCCCGAGCTGCACTGTCGCGAGCTGTCCCGCCGTACCTACAAACGACATCGCTGAACGTTGTGACGAATAATCTTGAATCACCCTGCACCGCGCTCATTGACGGGAACCTTAATTCCTGCGGGGCGGGCTCGTACCACTGTACCACTTAGCATTGATGAGGTGCATGCAGATAGGCGAGAGGATCGAAATGCATTGTCGTAGAGATGCACCCAATATCGTTATCAGGGGAACCATGGTGCTGACGGCGATTCACTACTGCTTCACGGATTTGATGGAGAGCAGACGTTTTCATCTTGACCGCCTCCTGTGGCACACTGGGCCTCGGGGCCCTGTGGAGGGGACGCCATTCGACGTTCAGACATGTATGCGAGGGATTGTTGCATGGTCCATGTTTGCCATTGATGCATAGGATGAGCCCAGGATGAAGCCAACGAGGCTGAGATCAGCTGACGTCAGAATGGGAGTGCAATAGTTCCCAGGAATGATGTGATCCTGTATTTGTTGCTCTAGAGTACTGTGTTGCACGATGCTTGGTGCAAATCACCTGGCAGCTGATGCCGGTCCAGCAGGATATGAACCAGCGTCGTAGAGGGATGAGGCAGCGGAATCGAA
>NW_021154295.1:2114-2273 GCF_002837175.3 Physeter macrocephalus | reverse complement strand
AAGGTCGTGGGTATTGTTCACAGTTGCACCAGTTTTCGTGAAAGCTGAAACTCGTGCGCAAGACGGCACAGTAGTTGGTTCAAGAATGCGTATGATGAATTTACGCGCGAGACGAAATGCTGCACATGTAGAACTGTATACGTGTGCGGGTGGGTGTTT
>NW_021154295.1:0-558 GCF_002837175.3 Physeter macrocephalus | reverse complement strand
CAACGTGATGTGCTTCGGTGCTAGATGAAGTAACCGCAGCCTGAATGTGCAACGCCTGCGCTTTAGTGTGGCTGACTCTGGGTCGTGGGTCGTGACGTGCTTGCGTGCTAGCTGAGTAACGTGGTGACCGAGCTCTCTACTTCCCACCAAACCTCTTCGTCGTCGGGAGGAAACAGGATTTAGGCGCGTGTGCTGATCAAGTGAAGTTATTACTTCATGCCGCACGCTCCCTTGCTCTGTTTTCTTCTTCCGACTGCTGCGGAAGAGGCGTGCGCGTCGCCAGACAACCGAAACAAACGGAGTGAATACTGCGCCAGAAATTCCTATACAACTTTCAGCGGACTTCTTTCCACACGCTGGGCATCTGCACACGCGCCACTGGACGAGTGGACAGGCACCATGTGCTATCAAGAACTTCTAATATGCTTACACCCACCGAGTGCGAAGAAGCAAGTTATCAGAAAATCGGGTTCAAATACAGGATTCTACATAGAAATCTTTGTCCCAGGCGCACGCGCAGTTTGAAAAGACTCCGTATTTCTCGAGGCATCATGTGTG
>NW_021154294.1:2033-2274 GCF_002837175.3 Physeter macrocephalus | reverse complement strand
TTTCCTTGTTTTCATTGCCAGCAAATCCGCAACATAATGGATGTTTTGCGTTCTAGTGATACGGACGAATTGTGGCGAGTTGTCTAGAGCAGGTGACTATACCTGACTCTTGCTTACAAGGCAAGCATATTTACAATTAGAGAAAGAATCTTTTTTTTCTGCAGGAGAAGATTCGCCACTGTAAGTTCATGGTGGGGTCCCTTGGCTGCTACGCTTAATTTCCGCTGCTTTTGTCATCGCG
>NW_021154294.1:0-947 GCF_002837175.3 Physeter macrocephalus | reverse complement strand
AGCGTTGATCCTGGCAGACCCGATTTTTCTATAATCACTTCTTAACTGTGGGTCTATTTTCTCCGAAACCGCAACGGTCCACTGGCAACTCCATTGCCCGTCTACATCGTTCACTGACTCCAGATACATTCCTTCCAGTAAAGTCGAAATGGCTGAAAATACGTGCACAATTACGGTGACGGACTACACAGGACACCGGGAGGGTGAGTGTCCGGATGTCAGACAGCTGGAGGCCGTCAACATGGAGCTAACGGTGTACGAGTTAAAAGAGTTGATTTGTGGACAGAAAAACGACCCTACTTCTACCGCAGCTACTACAGTGCTGTATATGGGAAAAATTGTTATGGAAGACAAGAAGAAGCTTAAAACGTACAACCGATCGCGCAGAACTCAGCTGGCGCTGGATCTACGCGACCTCGCGCAGCTCAGCATCACAGTGAAAACTCTCCAGCGTAAGTCTTCCCGAAAACGCAGGCAGAAAGGCATAGGACTGATATAGTGAAAAAAGAGAGAACAACTCGTGAATGCGCAGCAAGCAATGGGTCACAGACAAGAAGAAGACCGTTTGGTCGTTTTGTGAATATGCAGGGGTGGGCGTGCTCTGACTTCGTGGCTGTATGGCACGGTGTTACAGTTCAGCCAGAGTAGATGTGAACACGCGTGGACATTTGTGGGAGTACATAGTGACAGCGGCCAGCTGGAACAACGTCGAATTGCGTACGTTTTCCGTTTCTGGTCATCATCGCCCTTTTCGCAGTCATTACCCTTCCATTGTTTCAGCATGTAACGACAAACCCCCCCGGATAGCAGCTCATGTAGGTGTATTTGTACTGTTATATATTGAAGTATACAAATGTGAGTATAGGTAGAAATATGTCTATGTGTATGCACATACGTATGATCTATTCTACACGCTGGAAATGTCGATGTCTCCTGCCCTACAGATC
>NW_021154290.1:1712-2274 GCF_002837175.3 Physeter macrocephalus | reverse complement strand
GTAGTGCCGCACCATCGTACAAGAGCGTATCATTTGGAGAAAGAGCGATCCACCGTATGTGAGGATGCGCACACGATGTTACACCTACACATACGCAAAACGTTACTCCATTGCCCTACTGACTGCGCGACATGTAGCGCCAGTACGGCATGGAAATATATTCGAGAATGGAGAGTTTCATTTTTCCAGGATTACGGTCACCAAGTTTTGTGAATGAGCATGCTTACCAAGCGACACTGATGACTCTTCCATTGTCGGCACGTGCTCTCGAAATACTGTAGAATCTTCTCAGACAGAGGGAAAGAAGAAATTTATGACCTCCCGCTTCACCCGCCAAGTGGTTTAGTACACTTGAACACCGAAACCCTACAGAACATTAGAACTCAACCCCCTTTTCCTGGGGCGGCTTAACATGCAAAGAAGTCTAAAACGTACGCCGACCGTTACTGAGCTTGAATCAGCAGGCCACACGCCTGCAGGCCACTTCAGACAGGTACTTCCAGTATTCAGACAGCTCTTTATTGGAAGAGAGTGACGAACGGTCTTCCTGCCTCGGCTGTTG
>NW_021154290.1:0-208 GCF_002837175.3 Physeter macrocephalus | reverse complement strand
TGCACGCATCTTAGTTGGATCGGTTGCAGTCTGCACGTGTATCCGCAGATGCGCCTACCTCCAGAACTTCGGCAAGCAGCTTGGAATCTGTCACTCGCTCCAGTTTCTCATTCTCCGCGCCATCCTTGCGCACAAAGTAAACGGCGAGCGTGTTGCACGACTGCACCACGATACACATGCGCTTCGGCGGTACGGCCGACGAGCTACT
>NW_021154289.1:1323-2274 GCF_002837175.3 Physeter macrocephalus | reverse complement strand
CCCCTGATTTTGACCTACCCTTGCCTTGACGTGAAGGTCTCAGGACGGGGCAGGATGAAGCTGTGAGTCCAATAGGGGTCCAAGTCCGGCCATATGGGCTGGGCCGGGGGAAGAGCTCCACCCGCCAGCCTGCTGCTTCCTTAGTAGTGGGTGGCTGGTGGCCACAGACATAGATTTGGGACCCCCTCTCCGCATGAAAAGTGGCCTGAGTGGGTACCGTGGCATCCCTGAAGAGGCTGAGGAAGCCAGCATGATGTCAGCCCAAGGGTCTCTGGCCCTTCCAGTGTTTGCTCCCTGGTAATCCCCTTGGTTTAAGAAACAAAACCAAACAAACGGGCGCCTCTCAGAGGAAAGGAAGGCCTCTGCTCTAAGCTCAGCATCCACATCGTCCAGCCTCTCCTGGGCCCTGTCTCCAGGTCTAAGTTCCAGGACTCTCAGTCCCAGCCCAGGGTCCTGGATTCGGGCAAGGACCCCTGTGGGGAACACATGCCTGTTCCAGCCTCTGGCTGTCAGCCCTTCATGTGGTTCTGGATGGGGACGGGGTGCATGGGAAAGTGCCCCCTGGATCAGCCATGTGTCTCATTGACCTGGTTCAATTCAGCGACCTGGGTGTATGCTGTTGAATGCCCTCCAGTGCTGGTGAGGCAGGAAGCCTCCCAGATCTTGTTATCGCTTCCAGGAGCAGCTCTCTGCTGTGGACAGCACCTCACAGGGCCTTGACAGCCCCAAGGCACATCCTCTCCCAATCCCTCATTCTTGGCTGCCTTTGTTGGGCTCCAGAAACCAGGCCTTTTTCTCAGGGTGGCCTGTGCCTCCGTCACCCCCCAGGTTCATGGAATTTGAGGCCGAGGAGGAGATGCACATGCATAAGTTGCAGTGGATGCAGTGCGCGCAGGACCTGCCTCCTCCAGTCCCACCGAAGCTGGATCCTCGGGGGTCCCCAGCCCCGAA
>NW_021154289.1:0-780 GCF_002837175.3 Physeter macrocephalus | reverse complement strand
CCCCCTTACCTCCCCTCTCCAACTGTGCATGAGGCTTCAGGTGGTCCTGACCCCGCCCACTCCCACATCAATGTCCCCCAAGCAATGCCCTCACCAACGTGCGCTCGGTGGTCAGGAGGTGGACCGGGAGTCCCTCACCTTCCTTCCCTTCCTCCTGCTCTGCCTCAGCCTGTGCTCCCAGGATGGCCGGCCCCATGGCCCAGCTCTCCCACCCGAAGCCACACAGATCCCAGGGGCCCGCGGAGCCCAAGGCACCCGAGGAGGAGATTCCCCCTGAGGCTGTGAGGGAGTATATGGACATCATGGACGCGCTGGTGGGGCCCGTCCACTCAGCCACAGGCGAGTCAGATGCCGAATGGAGAGAGGACGGAAATGAGCTGAAGCAGGAAGAGGACGGCATCTACTCAGACCCGGGCCTCTTGAGCTACATTGACAAGCTGTGTTCCCAGGAGGACTTTGTCACCAAGGTAGGCTGGGCCTGGAGCCTGGCATCTACAAGATGCCAGGGCATGGAACTCTCAGTACCCAAGATCTGGGTTCTGCTCAGGCCGATGGGACTTAAGCTCAGCTCCTTGTTCCTGAGCCTGGTGTTAGGGGAGGTGTATGCAGATGTATGTGTGTATATGTCTGTGTCTGTCTGTGTGTATGCCTTTGTGTGTCTGTGTATATGCCTCTGTATATGTGCTCTTTTGTGTGTGACTGTGTATGTGCATGTTTGTGTCTGTGTGTGTGTGTATCTGTGTGTGTGTGTGTCTGTGTGTCTGCGTGATGACCATCCCC
>NW_021154288.1:1765-2274 GCF_002837175.3 Physeter macrocephalus | reverse complement strand
GAAGGAGGGTGCGGCAACGCCACAGGGGCAGCTGCTGCAGCGGCTGCAGCGCAGACGGTGGTGCTTGCCGCAGCAGGCACAGGAGATCGAGTTACAGCATCCGCGGAAACGCCTCCTATTTGCGACGCAGCAGCAAAGAATCAGAGAAAGGCAGATGTCGCTGGGTGCGTGGGCGAACCTGCCCCCTCGTGCAAGCGAAGGGGCAAGGAACTGGAAATGCATCCATTGATCATGAGTCCTGCAGAAAGCAGCGGTGACGGCTGGAGTGAAGCAGCAAGAGCAGCAGAATCCCCAGGGCCGCAGGGCAGAACATCCGCAGATTCAACAGGTACATGTGGCCGCCGCAGCAGCTCACACAGAGAAGCTGTCAAGGACAGGGGCTGGTGCCGTGTCATGTCGCACAGCGACGCCACTAGCTGCACTACCACCAGCAGTAAGGTCGTGGAGGGAGCGAGGAAGCGGATGCTGTGCTACAGCGGCAGCTCGAATAACGGCCGTGTTGATGCGGG
>NW_021154288.1:0-918 GCF_002837175.3 Physeter macrocephalus | reverse complement strand
CTCTACACGTGTCTGTAACAGGTGATCTATACATACGGCACTCGGTAGAGATGTATAGCAATAGCTAGGAAGGAACTGCGAAAGTAGTTACACGGTCGTCCACATAGAGTTACACTCGGGTACAGTGCACAAACGTGTGCCAATGCATATGTATTTCAATCGCTGTCGGTCTCCCTCTCCACACGTATTTATATATCGTGCGTGTACGTATATCGATGTATCCTGCCTTCGGCTTCCAAATACAATCCTTTTCGAGCACCGGTTTTTTGCATGTCCTTCACATGCTGGTCATCGTTTTGCTTCCGTCGCGTGAGGCTCTTCGATGTGTCAAGCTGCGCCTCCCGATCCCCGCATATTCTTCTTTAGAGTTTCTTCGCTGTGGGTCATGTTGTGTCGTCGGCACTGCCGCCGTTCAGGATGTAGATTGAAGTGCTAGTACAGTCGAGGTGTGTCCTGTGTTGCTGCGGAGGGAGGAGCGTACCCTCGGGTTTGGGGGCGTCTGCGCCAGAGGTCCGCTAGCTCTGTTGCTGCTGCTGCGCCTCCCGCCGCTGACGCTGCGAGGCGTCTGTGTGCGGTAGCGTCTGCTCTTGCTAGTGTGTTGCTGAGTCGCTGCTGTGCGTGCTCACTCCGCTGGTGTGTTGCCGTTGGTGGGGATGTGCGGGAAGCACTTCTCGTGCGATGTTTTGGTGTCATTTCTTTGTTTTCCTGGCGCTGCGCCTGCTGTGCAGTCTTTGGTGGTTCCTGCACCTGCGGTAGGTTTCTGCGTGGCTGCCATTGCCGCTGGTGGTGCCTTGTTTCCCGAGGCGCCTGCTGCAGAGCTGCTGTTCTCGTGATGGTATTTCTGCTGCAGTATCCCCGACGTTTGCTGCGTCACAGCTTCCCCTAGTCCAAGAAGCTTTGGAGAGAGGCGTCCAGATA
>NW_021154287.1:2003-2274 GCF_002837175.3 Physeter macrocephalus | reverse complement strand
GAAAAAAAAATTCTTCTACAGTGAGCACACGTAATGCAGACATCTACACTACACTGATATGTCGCGTTTCGGTCGTCTGTGGCTGCACGCGCATACGTGGAAGATGTCGGCGTGTGCACGCACGTGACAAGGTCACACACATATATGCGGACTCACTTTCTGTATGTTGTTCTTGCTTTGCACATGTTCGTATAAATATATATGAACACGTAGGAGGAAAAATACACTCAAATAGAGAATACACACACACAGGGGTTCATGCGTGCAGGAA
>NW_021154287.1:0-411 GCF_002837175.3 Physeter macrocephalus | reverse complement strand
TTCAGGTCATTACTAAGGTGTCCATACATAATTATTTTTCTTGTAATACCACACACGTACGCATAGACACGCCTGTATAGTGATACACTTATGAGTAGATTACTGAATTCCTATATACATGTATATCTATACATCTCCATTTACGGTAGTCGGTCGGCTGCGAAACGAGGAAAAAAAGCTCAAGGGAAATAAGGAAGTCATGCGAGATATGTAATCCTGTAAGTATAACTAAAGAGAGCTTTCATCACTATATATGCATCCAAAAAACACGAATTCATAAAACGCTAATAAGGGGGAATTTAAGCATATCCGGCTATACCTCAGGCACGTAGAAGCACTTTTTTGTAGAAGGGTGTATGTTTTTTAATCTTCGTCGTTGTTTCAGCTCCGTGCATTCCTATTCTTTCAAGT
>NW_021154286.1:1973-2274 GCF_002837175.3 Physeter macrocephalus | reverse complement strand
TCCTCGTCACCTTCAAAACGTTGACTGTATCAACGAAGACCCTATAGGATATGGTGTGGACGAAAAACGTTACTAACGCGATACATATTATGACTGTCACTAACACATCCGCAAAAGTAGAATGCAAAACATCACGCTTCAAGGCTACCTTAAAACGACGCTTTGCCCAAATAAACGTCGCATGCATGGAGGCGTTTTACAACTCTGTCTCTTACGAATACCTTGAAACACAAGTTCAGACTTGAAGATGGAAAGCTAAAGATGTTTACGGTTTTACGGTGGTCTCTGCACTACAGGTGCA
>NW_021154286.1:0-823 GCF_002837175.3 Physeter macrocephalus | reverse complement strand
CTCCTGGATCCACCATAAGACGTGCTTTATAGCTCGTGTTCACCATTGAGGGAATGGACCAAATGTAGGGAGGACACCTCCAGGGGGCGCACGTGAATAGCGGCGTCGCTTGTGCCTTTGCACCATTTGTTAACCTGAGGCTGCCAGACTGCCTCAACAGCTTCTTTCCGTGTCTTACTTCCTCCTTTCAGAAGCTGACAGTTCCTATACTTTTAGCACGCTGCAACAGGACTCTATCGAACAAAGAAGAAAAACCTGCGCGATACGGCTGATATTTCCATGAAACACTCGGTACATCTTCCACGCCTTCCTCACCCTTGGGTTTCGAAGAGCTGATTTATCAGTGTAGACTGTTGAAGGATCACTTAGCAGGCCGCGTCGCTGAAAAAGAAGGCTTTTAGCTCAAGCATATGGCCAATATTTATTACAAATTACCACGTTTTCCTCTCAGACATGCTCCTCTTTTGAGTTTTCCCATCAGGACATCTTTTCTTCGCCATGTGTAATCGCCCTGGTCCTTTAAGTGCACACGACTTTGGACTGTGACGACTCATCGAAGCGTATCTAGCTGTTCTCAGGAAGGGTTTTTATGACAGGGTGGAAGATTGGTATGCGTTTTATAGAGCAGGGGTTGAGTCACGATGTTAGTCAGTGGTTGGGAACCTAACGCTTTTCTTCAGTGTTTTTTGCTGGGCGTGTGAGATCAGGGGCAACGGGGTGCCTTGTGCGCACACTGTCTGAGGCCACTGCACTGACGGCGCTCATATAACGTCAGAATTACGACTGAGCAACAGTCTTGTCTTGAAATTATTTACCAAAACAT
>NW_021154285.1:1044-2274 GCF_002837175.3 Physeter macrocephalus | reverse complement strand
ATACCTATGTGCACATCTCTATTCGGCGCAGCCTTCTAATAATACCGAGATTTCAACACAGCGCAAAAGTGGGATCGGAAGCAATCTCAATTGCGCAAGTCAGTACGAGTGCCGTTTCCACAGGAGAGGCCTTGTTGAACTTGCTTTTATCTGTGTGTGTATGCATGTATATTTATTTATATGTAGTCAAATGCAGATGCACATGTACGGACAGGTAAATATACCCACACCCAGGCAACACCATTGAAAAACGGCGTAAGCGATGTATTCCGTCCTTACGTAACAGGTGAGAAAACGCCTTTCAGGATTCACCTTTGCAATAAGTCACCCCTGTACCTCCGTCAACAACTATAGTGTACCGTTAGGATTCAGTTGTGCGACACGTCCCGTAGAAGTCAAGTATAAAGCCACTTAGAATGCTGAATCGGCCGCTACCAATACGATAGCTCTGACGCTGTTGTGCCCGCAAACATCAGGGAAAATTCTTCATCGGTTAGGCAGACGCGCTAAGTCCACGCCCTGAGTACTTCAGCACCTTCCCTCCATCCACATACCCAGATCATCGAAGTTAACTCTCAAGATCCGTGATTCGTCGTGTTTGCGCACGGGCCAAAGTAGAAAAATTCCCATGTTTCCCTCGTAATAGGTGGCCCTTCCGTGTGCTAGCAACATCATTTTGCCGCCCGTGTAACGCCTCTTCAGGCCTCAATGTGAAGACGGCTGCCTCGCATTCTTCATTAATGAGAAAGTTATCTGTAATGCTTGTCGCGCCTGCGCTTGCGCCTCAGTCGTGTACATACATGTGAACTTATCTCAGGAAGTAATGTATGCACACATATGCATATGTACATATGTACATACAACCATGTACACGCAGGTGTCCTCACAGATGCAGTGCTGCGAGACAGGGAGGCGGCAAATAACGCAAACCTGTTCGCTGTCGTGCACACGCGGAAGGGGAATCTGTTGCTTCATTTGAATTATGTGGTCACAATGAGCTGAACGATCCTCGGAGGAAGAGAATACTATAATCGAATACGGAAATGCACAGAGGCAATTTGTTTTGTTAAAAGGTGGGGAGACGCAGACTTCTTGCGGTAATAAGCTGGAAGGCTAAATATCCTGCTATAGCAAAGTGGAAGATCAGGGAACAAGCCTGCTGGGGGAGGTATTGCAATCGAGTCCAATATTGAAAAGAAGCTTCGGTAGCTCGATGAAGAGGTAAAGGGG
>NW_021154285.1:0-304 GCF_002837175.3 Physeter macrocephalus | reverse complement strand
TGGCTAACATCCACAGTAAATAGAAAGCGATTTGCTGCGATGAATTGCTCCTCTACAACCGTATCTCAACACGGTCGTAGCGAAGATGGAGAGGACAGCGAAGCTTGAACTACACGTGCAGCTGTGAAACGTTGAGCTGCGGGCAAGTAGTCTGGTCTGCGCCTCCACTTCTTCGATGTTCTAGTGGAGGCCGTTCATTCTTCCCGTCTGGTCTGCACCTTCACTTCTTCGATGTTCTAGTGGAGACCGTTCATTCTTCCCGTCTCTCTCCAGCTTTCTCTGCGAAAATCTTGGCTCTCCTCAA
>NW_021154281.1:1958-2274 GCF_002837175.3 Physeter macrocephalus | reverse complement strand
TACGCACATTAGATACTTCCTGCGTGTAGTAATACATATCCAGAATCAAGCATTATTGTTCCACGTGGTGGCTCTAAGCAGAGTGGTATACTACGGTAGTGAGCATTTATTTGCACACGGTAGGTGGCGAACACACGTGGCAGGTGATACATAATCTCCAGGGTAGGCTTGATTGTGGGCAAACACAGGTATAAGAGCTACACAGTCCTAGGAAAAACAAAACAGTCTATCATTCGTGCAGTTGCTGCCTCTCTATCACGCTGTAACCCGTAGATCATCACGGATATCACGGATGCAAGTCAGAGCTCACTCAATA
>NW_021154281.1:0-157 GCF_002837175.3 Physeter macrocephalus | reverse complement strand
TGGCCGCTGGAGCGTCATCCACATCTCTCCATAGTGTTACACAGATGTACAGGTGCACGCTTCGTTATCGTGTAGGCAAAAGCGTGTACCAGGATACCCATCGAAGTTTGCTACACGCTCACCTTCCGCTGCAATATGCACCTAGCAGAAGGCAGTT
>NW_021154280.1:1857-2274 GCF_002837175.3 Physeter macrocephalus | reverse complement strand
GCAGTTGTGCTGCAAAAGAGTGCGGGGTGCAGCACTTTGCAGGGCTGCTGCTGTGTAAAAAGCAGCGGGGAAGGAGAGAGGTGGTTGTGGGCTTCGCCACGTCTGCCTTCCTCTCACTAATTTGTAATTACCCTCTCCTCTGTGGAGTGACTGTTGTTCGAACAAAAAGCGCGCCTTAGAATAAACGAAGGGACGTCTTCAAGTGTTCGTCAATCAAAATCCAAAGTCCTGCGTAGACCCCTCTCACGAAAGCTCTTGTCTTAAAATAGTTCATCTGCATACAGCGGCATTACATATTATAAGGGAAAATTCGCCTTCGCTGTATACTGGCATGAATTTCTCAAGGAGAACACCATACATGGGGTGCTATAAAGGGACGTATATGTCTCTGCGTATATGGGAGTACACTTCAACTAG
>NW_021154280.1:0-1087 GCF_002837175.3 Physeter macrocephalus | reverse complement strand
TCCGTTCAGGGAGGAGGGGTGACAGGTGGAAGGCGCTTGGAGAAGTCGTCGTGCAATAAATATACTGCGTGGCTATCGATATGTCTTTTTCCCGCGTATGCATGCCCACAGAAGACGCTGTGAGCATCCAGAGTGGCCCTTCTCAAATACATCTCTGAATATATATATATATATATACATATGTGTATACATATGTGCATGACGCCTGCTGTTTTCTGATGAGCTGGAAAAATGATGGTTACAGTCCAAAGCGGGAGGGACTGCCCTAATGGTTGATTGCTATTTTTATTCTCGCATGGCTGGTGTCAACGACGCTGCTGCAGGTAGAAAATCTCGAAGAGATCTACGTTTGGAGGACGGAACAGGAGCAGTAAGGAGCTCACTATTTCCCTCACGCAGACGAATGTGTCGCGCACTTCGCTCTTAAACAGTTAACACCACATTCCACCATAGATGCATATGAACCGAGAGATAGCTGCAGATGATAAAGGGCGTGCGCGCGTACCTGACTCTTTACGTACATGTCTACGCATGTAATTCGGCGAATCAAAACGTGTGGCTGAAAATCGATCTACGTGGTAGGCGTGTTCTTGGAGGCGTGCTCGCTCCATATGGAAGATGGTGAACTTCTTTGCAGCCTCTGATGGGTGAAAAGAAGTTTGTTGTGTGCCTGCGTCTACAACGCCTGCAGCTGTGCGTGTAGTTCTCTTTGATCAGCCAGCCCCCCCCTTTCTCGCCTCAATAGAAGTACGCTCATCACACATTAGAAACCTGCACATGGGTGTAGTGTACGTGACTGAGGAACACGTGCTGCAGGAAGAAATCGTTGCATTGGACATACTATCAAATTTCCTTTTACTGCCAAGGCACTGGTGGTTGTGCTGCTTCGTAATAACGTGTTCAGGTGCGTTGCTGCTGCTGCTGCTACTGCTACTGCTACTGCTGCTGGCTCTGAGCGGCATGCGTGTGCTGTGCGGGAGGTTCCTCGAAGCAACCGTCACCACTCAAAACAAATTGACATTTTTTACGGTGATGCGCATTAAGTGCAAAGAGCAACCCCTCTTCAAGGAAAGTCAACAAGAGGGTG
>NW_021154279.1:2085-2274 GCF_002837175.3 Physeter macrocephalus | reverse complement strand
GAATGGATCCACCGCGGCTCCATGTACATATGTATACATTGATATGTAGATAGATACGTAGTCCAATTTTCATCTGCACATGAAAGTCAGGAGGAACATTCACCTTCCTGACAAAAGGGGAGGCTGTTAAGTAAGGCGGAACTGTTCTTCAGGGGGGAGGTAATCTAGCGCGAGCACAAAGTGGGTGCA
>NW_021154279.1:0-315 GCF_002837175.3 Physeter macrocephalus | reverse complement strand
CCTGCACCATCTCCTGTTGTGACCACCTTCGAATGTGCACAGTGCCCCAGTAACCGGTAGCGTGAATGTGAACACCTGCGTTCCGTGTTCGTAGCGGGCAGACACCGGATAGGGTTACCATTCACACCAGGCATCTCTGAAAGATGGGCACTGCCACACCTGGAATGCTCCTTGGGCAGATCACTGGTACACAAGTCAAGTTTCGCCAGCATCTCTCCAGGACGGATGTGTAGTTCCACATACGCCGACTCTCCGCGGTTCACCGCGCACGAGGCTAAACTGTTCCCGTATGCAGTCAGTGAAATCCGATCACTC
>NW_021154278.1:1584-2275 GCF_002837175.3 Physeter macrocephalus | reverse complement strand
GATGAACGATGGCAAACTGCAGAGGTGTTGTGTGTACAGGTGTATATACACCCATCCACGTAGACGAACGATGGCAGAGGTGGTGTGTGCAGCTGTACATACACAGATACGTATATGAACAATGGCTAACTGCAGAGGTGGTGTTCAGGTGTATGTACACACATATAAGCAGATGAACGATGGCAAACTGCAGAGGTGTTGTGTGTACAGGTGTATATACACCCATCCACGTAGACGAACGATGGCAGAGGTGGTGTGTGCAGCTGTACATACACAGATACGTATATGAACAATGGCTAACTGCAGAGGTGGTGTTCAGGTGTATGTACACACATATAAGCACATGCACGATGGCAAACTGCAGAGGTGTTGTGTGTACAGGTGTATATACACCCATCCACGTAGACGAACGATGGCAGAGGTGGTGTGTGCAGCTGTACATACACAGATACGTATATGAACAATGGCTAACTGCAGAGGTGGTGTTCAGGTGTATGTACACACATATAAGCACATGCACGATGGCAAACTGCAGAGGTGTTGTGTGTACAGGTGTATATACACTGCATGAAGCCAGGCTTAGGGGCAGACGTAGCGATGAAGCCACAGGGCGGTAGGAGACGCCTTCTGCAGTAGTCGCGGCTGACAAACTTCGCGGACAGCTGCTGTGCAGGCACGCGTTTTTTTGCAC
>NW_021154278.1:0-827 GCF_002837175.3 Physeter macrocephalus | reverse complement strand
TCCATTTTGCTGCTCTACAGCCGCTCCATCCTCCCCCAGTCATCGTCCCCTCATTGGATGGGGAGACACACGATCGCTTCACTTCCTTCGCGACAGCAGTTTTTCATGATTCGACGCAGCAAGAGAGATGCTTTAGGGGCGAGATCGCAGCCCTCAGTATCATTCTTCATAAAGAAGGAAGCCTGGGCCCGCGCTCATAGATTTACGTATGTATATACGTGTGCGTGTAGAACAGATGTATACGTTTCTTTCCCCGGGAGATTCCGGTTACCGCGCTTACTGATTTCCTCAACTCGTCTGTTCGAAATGCAGAGCGCGCAACAGAATCCCGGGTAATGCAAGTGCATGGAGCCGTCCATATATGGGTAGAAGACGTGTGTATTCTCCAACATACACAGATACACAAGGCTTGCAAATGAGAGTGGTACCCTGCCGGCATGTATGTTGTCATGGACCAGACGGTTAATGTCCATCTTTTCCCTGTTATGCGCGCTTGCGTGTTAAGATAATCACAATTTGGAAAAAAAAAGGCAGAGGTAAGCGGGTTTGCCGTAAGCGGAGATTTGTATGTTTTTACACATGTACATTACTCCTAGGGCGCCGCTCTACTCACGAACGCCGCCTCCACGTCCTGGTGGTGCTTTTTAGGAAGAAGTGCCTTTTTTTTAAGAAGAGCTGACCGGCGTGCTGCAGAAGTCGTGCAACATCACTGACCCACTACCCGAAATCGTGAAGGCGCGCATTTTCTATATTTAGCTTGGCCACAAATGCACGCGTACACAAGACGTGAATTTCTGGTGTATATATAGATATGGAGGTGGACGTGC
>NW_021154277.1:0-2275 GCF_002837175.3 Physeter macrocephalus | reverse complement strand
TTCAGTAATACGTTTTCAGTAACAAGTTGCCAGAAGCTTGAAAAACTGCATACATACTAATGAAAATTATATGAAAGTAAATGTAGGATAATAGGTTTGTGAACTGAGGCAAACTGATCTTTCAAAAATAAACTTTTCTCTAGGAGTCGAAAAATGTGAGGACTAACTAATATTTCTTCTGTATAAGTGCTGATGGCAACGAGCATTGACATAGAGCAGAAACTTCTTTAACCACCTTCCACTTAACTGGCTTCACACATACTCCTCTCTATGTGCTCACACCTAGTAAGGGTATGTGCTCTTGGGGCACCTGCCCCCTTTCACTCCCACTAGTAAAACTTTATATACACCATAAGAGTTAGTTTTGTTTATTTTAACCCCATATCGCCATTGTGGTTATTATTATAATTACACGTAAATTAAATATCATGTAAGAGAATCAAACATGAGTATAAATATAAAGCTGAAAGCATTAAATATCTTGATAAAGGCGAGTCACCAAAAACAAAAATTTCCATCAAATTAGGTGTTGGAGCAAAAACTGATTGTGAAGAAAAAGAATTGCGAAAGTTCAAACTGGTGCTGAAATCAGATTGCTGGACTTAAAGAAACCAATCTGGTCATCCTGTGGATGATGCATCACCCATGTAGTCGACACTGCAACAAGTGCCGGCAAAGAAAGCCCTGCCTTATGCTAAAAGACAGACACATGATGATATATTTACATCTTCTAAGTGCCTAAGGTGTCTAATCTGTCCTATAATTCCCCACTTCGAGTTTTCTCAGTTAACCGACTTGCTACAGTCCTGAGGACGTCAGACAAGGAGCTCTCCTGAACGCCTGGGTGTCGTTACTACCTTCTTCCTACAAGTACCACCTCTCCTTCTACTCTGCATTGTGTGTGAGGTAAGTCAGACCCATTTATGAAACGTTATTAACGTCTTAAATGATGAGCATATTTTGGTGTGTCTAAATGACTCCTGACCCCCACATTTACCTTGGAGAAACTTAGCGTGTTTGTGGTAAGTCTCTGCCAGTTAGTTTCCTTGTACTTTTCTTTTTTTGTATAAGAGTGCATTTTATGGGGACAGTTAAATTAATTAAAAGTTCAGGCCAGGTGAACCCTAGGTAAAAGTGGTTTTACTACTTTTCTGAGAAAGCAAAACAAAACAACAAACTGATGGCATTTCTTCATGTTTAAGTATTAAACTTCCCCAAAGAGTATTATTTGTATATTCTTCCCTTAAATGATTCAATCCTATAAAATCAATAATTCTGTTTTTTAGTAGATCCAGTGATATGGTGTTTGCTTCTCCCACTGAAGTTCTCTCTTTGGTAAATCATACTATTCTTGGGACAATGTCTTGCATATGTTAAGATTGTGGATGGTCAGTTTCTAAAACATGATCTATGTCCATTCTTAAAACTGATTTCCCCCAAGATTTAGAAATACTCAACTAAATGAGTAAGTTTTTGACTTCATATAAAGTAATATGTTAGCATTATAACCCTTACTGTGACCCTGATCTTAGCAATAATAATAGTTAAAACTTATTTAAAATAGAGGCAGTGTTGTAGGTATGTACAATAGAAAACTGAATATAATTTCTACCCTTTGAAATTATAATCACTCTAATCCATATGCTCAACATGAAGCCAGGTAGGTATCTTACATATCTTTATATCTGTTGACCTAACTCAGATCTTTTGCATGTATGAACTCAGTAAATATTTATGAAACTGGATTTTTAACAAAATTTTTGTCTATTGTGTAAAGTGGTTTTTTTCCAATATTGAATTTAGCAAATACCTTAAAGACCCAACTTTCATTTTGTCTGTTCAAAACATTTGTTTCACAGGATACAAGTAAGCTGAAATAAATATTAGCTTTGGAGCTGTTGAGAAGTCAAATATTTGTTAATTTTTGTGTGATTTAATCTTTATTAAATCCAGTCCTCGGCAAAGCATCAGTTCAGTTCATAACGTAAAATTTCCAACATTATATTTTCTTCTGTAGGTAGTCTGAACTCATATTACACATTTTACCCATTATCAACCCAAAACCTAAATAAGGTAAAATTATCTTCTTAAAACTCCATTTAGTTGGGACTCCCCTGTCAGTCCAGTGCTTAAGCCTTCACCTTCCAATGCAGGGGTTGTGGGTTCGATCCCTAGTCAGGAAGCTAAGATCCCACATGCCTCGTGGCCAAAAAATCAAAACATAAAAGGAAGCAATATTGTAACAAATTCAATAAAGACTTTAAAAATGGTCCAC
>NW_021154276.1:2042-2275 GCF_002837175.3 Physeter macrocephalus | reverse complement strand
CGCCGCCTCCGACATGCTACTGATCGGGTTGGTTCTTGCAACTTCTGAGCGTTCGACACTGTGTATGTGGTTTTTGCCCGATCAACAACAGAAACTTGCTGCCGCAGATTTTCTTCGTTGGTATTCTGTGAGCAGAGAATACCCGGTGAAACCTGCTTGCGCTCTCCTACTGTGTTCTGAACGAGTGACGTAAGTTCTTCGTGGTTCAACGCCCTTCGGTAAGTGTCTGCTGT
>NW_021154276.1:0-1456 GCF_002837175.3 Physeter macrocephalus | reverse complement strand
GAGAATGGTACTTCCAGTGAAGTCTGCCGTGCGTGTCCTTCTGGTTCCAGTCAAACGTGGGCCTACTGGGCACCGACATTGATTATGCTATCCCACCTTAGAACCACCACGTTCACTTCTCGTTTCCTGATGTTCTACAGTCCTCATCTAGGGCGTGGATGACGGAGTGATGGGGAGAGAAGTTCGTCAATTCCCCCAGGAACAACATACATGCACACGCTTCAAAAAATACCGCCAATCCTCAGTGTTAGTTGATCATGGAAGTGGAAGTTCTACGTAACGCCGGGTATCCCTTTGTTACACCAAAAGCACCATGGCATGTGCTTGTCCTGGAGGAAGAGGGATCTTCGACGCACAATTGTGCCGAGATTACGAGTGAAAACAATGACATGTATGTCGGAACAGCAGCTGATGATGGCGGAACTCACGTGTGAGCGAATGTACCCCCATGACATGAGAGAGAAACGGCACAACGTTAGCGTTGGCCCTCCAGAGATAACGAATAGACAGACAGTTAAAAATGGGAATGGGTCTCACACATATATCCGTAGGTCTCAGACTGACACATCCACTTCCGTGAAACCCTTAGCGACGCCGGGCCTCACTAGCGCCGTGCTTCAACCGCGCTGTGCGGCTCGCTCGCGTCGGGTATTCCGGCTACCGAGCGAATGAAACAAAGTACAGCCCCTCTCTAACCTGTCGTTCTGCCAAGGCTTCGAAGCTGTAAGCTTGAGCTAAATCGAATTTGAGAGAAAAGGATGCAAAGCAGCTGTAGTCGCGTGAGGATAAATAAGTGAGGTTTAACGTAGCGTGGAACTGGCCGGGCCATAGCGCACCGTGTGGCGGATTCGGTACGCAGACTCTTCCGTGTACTGTGCAGTACTTATCCATACACAAAATACTGGCGTATCAGTACTGGTACGCGCAGTCCGGCTGACAGCCAATTTCGATTAATCGTGGAACTCGTACGAGCATTATACCCGATCGCGGGGAAGAAACCCATTTGACGCGCGCTGGCGGCACCGGGTACGGGGGCCTAGATACTGGGAACACTATTCGTTACGCTTTATGCATGTCTTCTCTGTTGCCACGTATACACACTGACCTGAGACATATATATGTACGTCTCTGTCGCTCGTCTGACAGGAACAAAGCATCTGCTGAGATGAGAGGACACAAAGATCAAAGACAACACCGGAACCACTGACTCGCGGTGAGTCGAGAGCCGGATTCATAAGCACAGCATCCTCACCACTGTCCGCAGTCTACTGCGGGTACATACAAACTACGTCGAGGTGCACTACTTGACCGTCCCCGTGAAACGGTTGTTACATATTTGTACGTACACCAGTTGTATAACTTACACTGCGTGCAGGCCAATATTCCATGTCTCACATACCTGACGCTAAATGGCAAACGAGTACTTACACCCCTTCTAGGTACGTACAATACATGT
>NW_021154275.1:1910-2275 GCF_002837175.3 Physeter macrocephalus | reverse complement strand
GCACGACGTGGGAGTGAACGCCGGCAGCACCCAAGAAATACTCAGCAGCGGAAGCACAAAAGATTCGGTAGGCGCCGCTAGGAGGGGCAGCAGCAGCAGGAACACAAGTAAGGGGCAACAGGAAGTGTGCAGCAGCTCCTATCAGTACTTCTAGCAGCAGCAGGAGCAACCCAATATCTTGGTGGGACACACCCCAGCGAAGAAGGCGTACGAGGAAGAGCAACACGACAGCAAGGTGAGCAACAACAGTAACCTGCCTACACCAGTGTGCGCGGAGCAGCAGCAGATGCATCTGGAGGGCGGTTGCGCCAAGTGGCAACTGGATGTGGATAGCTGCGACGCACAGAGAGGAACAGCAATAATCG
>NW_021154275.1:0-1436 GCF_002837175.3 Physeter macrocephalus | reverse complement strand
ATACGACACACGGCTTCACACATCCTGGTCCCAGTATCAGCAAATAGCAGTGTCGCCTCAGAAGAGTTCCTCCTACCCACATCCCCTCGTCGTCGGCCTCCTTGCCTCTGGCACAGTGGCACATCGTAGGCGGTCCGCCGCGCGAGCAACAGCAGCCGCCCAACAGCAAGACTCGTTCGCATCAGCCACCTTATTCCATTCGAGCGTCGAAGCTCCTGCTCTCACAGGACTGCTGCCGCAGCTCACTGCTATCCGCTTCTTGTTCTTT
Organism: Physeter macrocephalus; assembly: GCF_002837175.3. Taxonomy (NCBI): domain Eukaryota; kingdom Metazoa; phylum Chordata; class Mammalia; order Artiodactyla; family Physeteridae; genus Physeter; species Physeter macrocephalus. The sequence continues at coordinate 1,168 of NW_021154275.1, read as the reverse complement.
CCACGTCTATTATTATGCGTGTAGCATATCGACACGTAGCGTGCATAACAACATCCAGGGACGTCTGCGTGTCTTGCTGTCTGTGAAGCCGGTGGTGGTCTTGCCTATTCTTGGGCAGACAGCAACAATCTTCAGAGCAACGGCGACAAGTACAGCGCCCACCAAGGGCACAATTGCAGGAATTTCGTGCACGCGTTTGAATCTTTGCCGTCAGATACCTCCATCCGCTTCTCTGGGGTGAGCTCTGCATCCACCACGCCTGTCTGCTGTAGTTGCTATATCGCTGTCGCTGGTATACGAGTGCATCCCTACCACTGCTGGCACACACTCCTTTTCGCTGGGGCTGCCTGCCTTCCACCCTCCTGCGGTTCATAGTAACAACGGAGAGATCTGTCTGATGCTCGTGCTCCCCAGAAAACACCAGCTAGCCGTTTTCTCGTCCGTGCAGGGAAGCCTCTGCTGCGCGCAATAACTCATGTTGTGCCGCAAGGCTCTTATATTGAGAGTGAGGAGGGGGGTGTTACTGTGCTACGGTGCGGGCGGGCATGAATGCCAGCAAGAATACGGATGTACCAGTAAAACACAGGCTCCTGCTGCTTCTTCTTCTTGGGCGCAGTGGGAGTCGACAGATCTACCGCCGGTGTGCGAGAGGTTCCTCAACAAACGTCGAGCCCGCAAGGCTGTGTGGTGACACTTTTTCCTCGTGTGCCATTTTTACGTCCCAGCTGCAACAGCGGCTACAGAGCCATATGCAACAACAACAGCCATCACTGAAGGCAAGAACACCACCTAAAATACAGCGGTAACAGCACAGGGACGGCAGGACTAGCAGCGGGTACAGCAGGCCCGGCAGCAAGGTCATCAACAGCGTCACACACAAAGCAACCTCTCCTGCCCACACGGCAGATGTGCAAGCCTCGTCGGCAGCGAAGACAGCAGCAACCGTACCCGCGGCACCAGCAGCAGCAGTTGTCTCAGCCGTGCTCACACAGCAGGCAAAAGCGATTCATTCTCCGAGCATTAACAAAAACAGCAGCGGCACACTCGTCATATCCCCCGAGGTGTGTACCCGAGGGAGAACCTACCTGCCTGTGACCAGTTTTTTCAAAAACACCGAGTGACACAACACACAGACACACAGCAACAGACGCAGCAGAAGCTTCTCAAA
>NW_021154274.1:0-2275 GCF_002837175.3 Physeter macrocephalus | reverse complement strand
AAGCCTCCTGCCTGCCCAGAGAGCACTGCCTTGTAAAGAGTGGCAGCGACGGCCTTTAATACCAAAGCAATGGCCTCTTTGCCCTCAGAGAACTTGGAAGCGTTTGCTTCACTCCAGTAAAACCCGCTGTCCTGGAGGACGTGGGGCCAGGATGTGGCTATTGTCCACTCAAGTAGAAGAGGCGCTGAAAGGCAGGGGAGAATGGCAAGCTTTCCGTCCCTACCTCTACTCGCCGGCAGCGGTTTGCACTGTGTTCCAGGGCAGAAGTTGTGAGCCGGGCAGGCCTTCTGTCTCCAAGAGTGAGGCGTGCTTTCCGTTTCGTATATGTTCGGGTTTCTCGGGGGCTAGTTCTGTCTGTCTCTCTTATGTCTACCTTTTAGCTGTGTTTGGCAGCCCTTGGTATGCCCTAGGACTTTGAAAGCCTGAGATGTTCACGGACCCTTTGGAACGGGATATGTTGCTCGAAAGGGCACCGCGGCCACTGTTTCCTACCATCCAGCCACAGCTCTGGTGTGTTTTAAAGGCGGTGAGATCTAACGAATGGGCACACAGGGATGAGATTCCTTAAGAGACGTGTACGGCATGGAGGGAAAGGTTCCTTTGAATGCTATGACAACGTCGGGGTACTGAAGAGGGACAGCAGTCCGAGCCTGGCAGTCTGCACGGAAAGGCTTCCTCACCGAGGAGAGATTGTGCTGTTCCTTCAGAGCAAGATGCGGGGCGTTTTACAGTTTCGGCTTCTTCCCTGAACGCCCTTTACAGACTGAAGCAGACCAGTAGGGTATGCGCAGAGAGACCTGCAACAAGAACCTTCGAACCTGTCATGGGGAACTTCCTGGATCTTTGTGCTCAGAGGATTACTAGACAAGCTAAGCTTTTCAATCCCGGAGAGAGGCACGTCTCCTTCTGGTGTCCTACATGATATGCTGTCTGCCTCACGGGTTTGAAAACAGGAATCTTTTACAACTGTTGCTTCTGGACAAGTACATTGAAAGAAGCAGCGGAGGAAGCTTTTGAACCAAGTCCCCTCCCTCTCCTAGTCTCCCAGAATCCCCCGATGTTCTTAAATTAATCCTCTCACACAGCAGAGGTGTTCCTTGGGACGTGAAGTTTGGCTGGCTCTGGGAACATTGTTTTTCGGAGTGGAGAATGAGGCAATTCCATCCGACCCTGTCAGTGCAGCGTCTGTGTTTCTTCTCTCACGTCACGCGGGACGTGGTTCCGAGAACTTGCCATGCTCTCCCTGTGTCGCTAACATAACGTGGCAATCACCCTCACTGCTTCCAACGGGTTTCGAAGTTGCCAATGCTCAAGCACCTTCATCCCGCACGAGTCTCCTAGAAAACAATGTTGCGTCTTGCTTCTTAGCAGCAAAAGGAGCTCTGTGCATCGTGCTGGTGCCTGGAGGGTAAGAGACCCTGGAAGGGTAGATGCAGCAAGTATACCAGGGCAGACGTCTGTTCCCTTGCTTCTCCTCTAGTATGCCACCTGGCGGCCCAGAAAGCACTGTCCTTGAAAGGAGTGGCAGCGACTGCCTTTTACACCACAGCAGTGGCCTCTTTGCCCTCAGAGAACTTGGAAGCTTTAGCTACACTCCAGTAAAACTCGGTGTTCTGGAGGACGTGGGGGCAGGATGTGGATATTGTCCACTCAAGTAGAAGAGGCGCTGAAAGGCAGGCGAGACTGGCAAACATTCCGTCCCTACCTGTACTCGCCAGCAGCGGTTTGCACTATGTTCCAGGGCAGAAGTTGTGAGCCGGGCAAGCTTTCTGTCTCCACGAGGAGGCGTGCTTTCCGTTTCGTATATGTACGGGTTTTTCAGGGGCTAGTTCTGTCTGTCTCTCTTATTTCTACCTTTTAGCTGTGTTTGGCAGCCCTCGATATGCCCTAGGCCCTTGAAAGCCTGAGATGTTCACGGACCCTTTGGAACGGGATATGTTGCTCAAAAGGGCACCGCGGCCACTGTTTCCTACCATCCAGCCACAGCTCTGGTGTGTTTTAAAGGCGGTGACATCTAACGAATGGGCACGCAGGGATGAGATTCCTTAAGAGACGTGTACGGCATGGAGAGAATGGTTCCTTTGAATGCTTTGACAACGTCGGTGGTCTGAAGTGGGACAGCAGTCCGGCCACAGCTCTGGTGTGTTTTAAAGGCGGTGACATCTAACGAATGGGCACGCAGGGATGAGATTCCTTAAGAGACGTGTACGGCATGGAGAGAATGGTTCCTTTGAATGCTTTGACAACGTCGGTGGTCTGAAGTGGGACAGCAGTC
>NW_021154273.1:1629-2275 GCF_002837175.3 Physeter macrocephalus | reverse complement strand
CATCAACTTGCCCACAGGTAAAAGGATATATGTAGGTGTCTGGAGGTGTGCACGTGCTCCTTTCCGACAGTCCCTACCTCTGCTTCCAAAGTACGAACCCTTTATATCCGTATACGTCACCTGTGCTCCTGTACACATTTAAGTGACTACGTTCACAGGGCATGCAAGTATATGACACGGATGCACACCGTGTTAGTGGCTCAGCAGAATATTTGGTTAGCTAGCTTTCAACGTCGACGTTGGGAGATATACACCTATATTTGTATATACTGCATGCATATAAGCATATATGTTCATATGTGCATGCACGTGTATTATTCGTGTAAAAGCAATGTCTCAGAAGTCTATGCTGTGTGGTCGCTAGTAGCAGCCAGTGTAGATACCCCAAAATTGGAACTACTGCATTTGAGTGTTACATATACGTGTACACCTGTGCGTGTATTAGGCTTCAATACGAACTTTGTATACAGATGAGCGTTCGTGCATACACGGTGTAGGCGTGAATATTTCTAAGCCCGTGGAGCTTCTGCGAGCTTCTGTAACAGGATATTTTACACAGGATATTTTACACAGGATATTTTGGCGAGGCAGGTGTTCGTACACTAGCTAAGATGTGTAGAAGCGCGAATATAGGTAGACCTGACCT
>NW_021154273.1:0-860 GCF_002837175.3 Physeter macrocephalus | reverse complement strand
CACTCCTCTGCAGAGTTGATAACGACGAACAGCTGCTTCGCGCTCTTAACTGTTCCAGAAGCTTGCGTGCTGCATGTGACACGTGCGTGCACAAAGCGGTGAACGTGTTCTTACCCTGAACTAGGCGCGCGGGCTGCGCGCGAACAAACATACCACGATTTCACTACACGAGCTGGTGCTGCTGGCTTTCTGAAGCGGCATTTGATGGCATCAGTCTTCAAATGCGATCACACCAGTGTGATGTAACACTGGTACTGCTGCTACTTCTTTCAGTCTGCTGCAGGCGAGTGAAGGAACTGTATCACTTGCACGCTACTGTACTCTGGACCGCGCCACTACTAATAGGCCTAGGGCACTGAGGACCCTGAGGAGCTGCCGTGGGTTGCATTCCTCGGTATGCATCAGCAGAGACAGAAGATATGGGTCCAAAATACGGCTACTCTGCAGGGGTCATGGCTGTCTCGTGAAGAGACTTGCTCCACGCATATCCTTTAAGAATACGTAGGGCTTTGTTTGTAAGAGTACATGTTTGTTTCTCTCCTTTTAGCGGAATACGCAGTACCTGCCTTACCTGCCCGATGAACATTTGCGGATCTGTCCTTTGTTTGTGTCTCACTCTTCTTTCTGCAGGAAGTGGGTCATACCAGCGTTGTGATGCAGCTGTTCGACACCTACGCGAGAAGCCACCGTCTGAAGTCTCCATAGTCGATGGTATAAGGATTCTTCTGTAGTTTTCATGAGTTGATATACATGCTGTACTTCGGAAACCGTCTTGATAATTCTCTTTACTCGACATCAATATGCGATCCAGCGGCTCTTGCCAGCACAGCAGTGTTCAGATCCCGTAAAGCAGGTTTTTA
>NW_021154272.1:2035-2275 GCF_002837175.3 Physeter macrocephalus | reverse complement strand
GTTCCAAAGTTTGTGGCCCCCACTGCCCTTGTCCATCCTTCGTACTTCAGCATTAAGACGAGTGGCCATCAGGGTGGTTTAGGGAAGAAATCTAAGTAGTATAGCACCCCTTCGCTGCCAGTAGAAAGCCGTGCAGGTCGTGCGGTGGAGGAAGTGTCATATGTACCGCTGCTATCACAAACACGACAGCACATATCAGAAAATGGCTTCCGCGCATACAGAATAGTGATTTGCCTCCTT
>NW_021154272.1:0-386 GCF_002837175.3 Physeter macrocephalus | reverse complement strand
CTGCACAACACAGTAGACATCGTTCACATAATCATGTCTTTGGATCAAATTAAAGTCAGTGATGGACACTAAATTGCAAAGCAAACATCACTGCAGATACGTATGCACGTAGGAGCCAACACCTTGTGTCCTGCGCAACACAGTAGACATCGTTCACATAATCATGTCTTTCGATCAAATTAAAGTCAGTGATGGATACTAAATTGGAAAACAAACATCACTGCAGATACGTATGCACGTAGGAGCCAACACCTTGTGTCCTGCGCAACACAGTAGACATCGTTCACATAATAATGTCTTTCGATCAAATTAAAGTCAGTGACTGAAACTAAATTGCAAAGCAAACATCACTGCAGATACGTATGCACGTAGGAGCCAACACCTTG
>NW_021154271.1:1942-2275 GCF_002837175.3 Physeter macrocephalus | reverse complement strand
TTCGTGTGAGTCTTTGTGTTTTCGGGGAGTGCGTGCGTTGTACAGTGTCAAGACACTAGTAGATTTGTATGAATGTTGCCTCTACTACGTATGCGGGGCCCACGTCTACGCTGCTGTATAGGCTTGCTTCTTTTGCTTTGCGGTCCGTCGCGACGGTCGAACCCTCGGGTATACTAACTACAACAGATGATGCAGTGCCTGAAGAAACTTCATGCTTTCCAGTTGTTTGCAAGATTTCTGGAGAAACCGAGAGGTGGCAGAAGGCATGCAAGAAAAGCGAGTGCTCTCCATCCTTCATATGCTGTGTTGCTGTGCAGAACGGAGGGTACTGCT
>NW_021154271.1:0-170 GCF_002837175.3 Physeter macrocephalus | reverse complement strand
CTTAGGAAGGCAGCGTAGCGTTCGTTCCTGGTTTATCGGTGGCAGCGTGCCTGTGTGCACAGATGTAGTGCACATTGTGTTATGGTGTTGTTGCGGTGGTCTAGCTGCTGCGCCGCTGTGGAAACCATGTGGATATTCCCGAGGGCAACGGCACACGTGGGCGCTGTCCC
>NW_021154270.1:581-2275 GCF_002837175.3 Physeter macrocephalus | reverse complement strand
AGTACAACTACTGTTGGCAATGGAATTTTTAGTGGGACTACTGACAGCTGTACATCCACGAGATAGAAATAGTCGCGGGAGTGGTACTCTCAGTGACTGTAACAGTAGTCGAAGCGCTAACAATGTTAGAGGAAGATGTACTATTATCGCAACAAAGCAGCACCTCCTTCATCCACTGGTTTTCAGAAGCAGGCGCTTGTCTTGCATTGCACCTGGTTGCCGAGGGGGATCCTTGCACAACTAGGCGCCACTAGCGGAGTACAAGTAAAAAACAGTAGTAGTGGTATTGCTAAGAGCAGTACTGCTCCTAAGTATAGCAATCACCGTCATCAGTAGCATCTGTGTCGTGCTGCTCAGGAGCACAGCAGCAGCTTTTCTGTTGGTTGATTATCGTTCTACGCGGCTGCGGGAGAAACGCGTGACGCCGCACCATCAGCAGCGCTTTGTTAGGTCTGAACTTTTGTGGAGACACCTCTCTCCTTCAGCCGACGTGCGTTGGACATCTGTGCACACGTACGAGTGTCTTTTGTGATTGTTCGCCGTCTCTGCCAATGCAAGAGAGACGTGTTCAGAAGAGACGCGTATTGTAGTCCTCACGCTGTACACACGTGTGGAGTACTCATGTACGTGTATAGGACTTACGTGTAGGGGTTTAATTCATAGAGAACACCACATACAGTCACGTAAATAGTAGGATGGAAGAGAGCGTATACGCCCATATGAACGGTGGTTCTGATCCTCCGATGAAGTCCACTGCTTGGGTTTCTCTAGGTGATAGATCACGCAAACCACTGATGATCGTTCTCTTCTTACATTTTGACCTCCGTACGTGTAGTCAGAGTGTACAGTCACATAAACCTGCACATATGAAAATACGTGAACCCCAACCTACTACGCATACGTACACGAGGGACAACGTTCAAAACAACGGATGCGTTTCTCCCTGCCACACGTGTGCGCCTGCAGCCTCTACATACGTTCGTTTCTCCCTGATGACGTGCTTCCCTCGACCAAGAGATCTTGATTGATTATGTTACTTACGTATGTATACAGGAGTATGCAGAACGCGTATCCGCATACACAGGCTCACGTTGTACTATACCGACCTACATGCATGTATACGGACCACGTCCAAACGCGTACGTGCAAGCATAGTCTCACACTGTACTTTATACAGAAAACTTTGGGTATGTATGTACTGATACATACGTGAATCATATATATAAGATTTATATATGATCCGGTACATGTGGACATACATCTGCTGCTGACTCACACACGCAAACACAAATTTCCATATAGACACTCCAATGCAGATATACACTATGGAATGATGTGTGTATACGTTCCCATTAGCTGACGCGCTCACAAGTACACCTGCTCAGACATCTTCTTCTGCAATTGTAACTCGCGGGTTTGTGTTGCGCACTCCCCGCTTGCCTCTCGGAAGCCTGCTGACGTCTGCGCACTCTGCAGCAACGTACCCCCGCAGGAATAGCAGCAGCAGCAGTAGCAGAAGCGACAGCAACAGCAACAGGAGCAGCACCGTTTACTCTTCCTCGTCACTCAAAGAGAGCTGGGCGCCTGCACATGCCAACCTGTCCGCCATTTCATTTCCTTGCACGCCACTGTGCCCCTTTACAAGGACGAATTCTATTTTGCCCGGTCCTCCCCAACTTGAAGAAGTGGCAACA
>NW_021154270.1:0-259 GCF_002837175.3 Physeter macrocephalus | reverse complement strand
ATCTCCGCCGACAGCGGCGTCTGCAAGAAGGTATCCAATTCTTCCGTTTTCCTTTTACGTATGCATTTCAAATCTAAGGCCCCCCTTTCACGACCTACAAGGTTGCTGCTGCAGCTGCTGCTTTTGCTGCCGCTGTAACTGCATGCACGACGGTGGTGCTTCTCGTGCTCGTTTGAGAAAGGCTGCTGATCAGCTGGCACATCTTCACGCTGCAAGAAAGAAGCCGCAGCCACAGCGTCTTGAACGTCTTCACAGGGCT
>NW_021154269.1:1917-2275 GCF_002837175.3 Physeter macrocephalus | reverse complement strand
ATCCATATTAATCCGTGTAATACGGCACATATACATACGTACACGAGAGTTATTGCAGATACATATGTCTTCGTTAGCAGACAGGTACACGCACGCGCATACAGATCTTTTTATGTACGCATATGAGTGCTCACATAAGCGTTCGCGGATAGGCTCATTTGCTTACATGCTGATACACGCGTCTCACGCCATTTAGCAAAGTGCATTCGCACTCTTCCTTTTGCTGCTACGTACTGTGTGTATTTCAAAGTGTTGACAGCGTTTTGCTGCCTACACAGGGATTGGATTCAAAACGGGAGAACAGCTTGCGAAAACGCTAGTGTTTTGTGGTAAAGCGCTAGAGGTGTTGCACCACCAG
>NW_021154269.1:0-233 GCF_002837175.3 Physeter macrocephalus | reverse complement strand
GCCTCCAGATATCTACTTTCCCAGGAAAAATATGCACATCCGTGTGTGGATAGATGGGCATGTTGCTGTTTTTGTACACATGGTTACGAGGAGGAGAAGGGTTTCGGTAGCGGAATCGCTATGGCAACCTAGCGGATCCCCGACAGGAACGCGATTAAACTGCTGTCTGTACACTGGGAAACGAGCATGATTTATCAAGTATTTAAGTGCTACTTCGTTATGCATTCGCCCAA
>NW_021154268.1:1599-2275 GCF_002837175.3 Physeter macrocephalus | reverse complement strand
TATATTCAGCTCTTCCTCGTGTCTCCACACGTTTGTTGTGATGTCGTAGCCCGAAATTGTTGCTGCTGCCCTTAATTTACTTGTACTTCTCGGGCAGCACCTCTCGTGCTGCTGCTGTTCACTTTTTGTCGGCGTCAGCAGCAGAACGTGCTTCCACCGTTGCAGTTTTGGGTCGCCGTCTTTCTATTTCTCTTCATTCCTCCCCCTATACGTTTTTCGCCTTTTGTGATATAATACGAGTGTCGTCGTGTGTAGAAATGGGGAATTCGTGTGTGAAACGGCACTGTATTGCTTGCGGGACCGTTATTTGCGAGTTTCCCTCTGTTGCAGCAGTTGTAGTAGGCGCGGTGTTGCTGCTTCTGCTGCTGTGACTGCTGATTGACGTGTATCGATGCGTATGTGTAGCTTCTCGGTGGTGCATATACGTCAGTGCGACATAAGAAGGGGAGAAAGCACCGTTTCTATGCTGCACATATCGCGACTTTTTTGTTGCTTTTATATCGTGCATGTGGTTGTCTCACAAAGCTTTTGTTTGCCCCCCTTTCCCCTGCATTTCACCCTGGTAGCACACAGTTTCTCACATGTGGCAGAAGAGCAGCTTTGTGGGTGCCGCAGCACTTTCTTTGATGTTTTTGAAGAGGTGTGGAGATCTGCAGGAGAGGCGGCACACTGGGGG
>NW_021154268.1:0-822 GCF_002837175.3 Physeter macrocephalus | reverse complement strand
TCCCCACGCGTTCCCTTCTCCATTTTTCCTCTTCACGCCCCTCCGCGGCACACTTCTCCAGCGTGCATCAAATTTCACATTAAGTAGTCCTCAGAAGCTATTGCTGCGGTTTTTGCATGCCCGTGCCAGCTGACCAGCAGCAGTGTCTCCGTCTCGGTTGCTGCTGTTGCTCCAGCGAAGAGGTGAGGGATCTTTTTTCCCTATTGTACTGCTGCGTGGGGCAGCGGCAGTATCACCACCAGTCGCTTCACGACGATGACACACACGCTGCAGGGGTCTCTGCTGTTGTACACGTGTATGTAAAATTTGTCTTTTGGGGATTTTCACTTGTGCGGAGGTCAACGTAGGTCTTTGTGTGTGGGTGCTGCCACGTGGATGGCTTTGTAGGAGGTGCCTTCGAAGTAGTGTTATTTCTCCCTGTGCTGCTACCTTTAAGAGAAATTTCTGAGTTATATTTGCGTAGGAGAAGCTGCCATGTTCTTGGTGTCTGTATGTATGTATGTGTATGCGTGTGTGTGTGCGTACGTTATCTACGTCCACATATGTATGTGCACATTATTACGTACATTTTAATGTCAAAAATCTCGCGTCGTTCGAGGGTATGTGTGTATGTTATGCTAGTACATATATTATTATGTTATCTACTTGCAGCCGTGAAAGTCTCCCTCTGTGTACAACTTGCCTCATATCTGTTTTTTCTCCTTGTATATTTGGTGGAATAACACAACGACGTGCACCACCTGTCCTCACCTTGCAGTACCCCTGGGTTTTTTTTTGTCTTACAAGAGAAATGTCCCCAAGATCTTCACATGACTGAGGGAA
>NW_021154267.1:1885-2275 GCF_002837175.3 Physeter macrocephalus | reverse complement strand
GAGAGAGAGAGAGAAAGAGAGAGAAGCAGCACAGCTGCAAAAACTGTCTCTCAGCTGCAGCAGCAGCAGCATCAAGGGGGAGCAGTATATATATATATATCATACGCGTGGGACGGGGAGAGAGAGAGCGGCGGCTGGCAGGGGGAGTTGATTGAGGCAGCAGCAGCAGCAGGACAGCGCTCCACCAAGAAGAAGAACTTAGCAAATAGAGAAGTTGCTGCTGTTGCTGTGTACAAGAGAGACAGAGAGAGAGAGCGAGATAGCCACACACATATCTGCCTCTATAAATGAAGCTAAGCTCTGCTGCGCCCTGAGAAAAAGAGAGACTGACTGCGGGCTGCTGCTGCTACTACTGTTTTTGCTGCTGCTGCCCATGTGAGAAGAAGAAAA
>NW_021154267.1:0-263 GCF_002837175.3 Physeter macrocephalus | reverse complement strand
GGAAGCGTAATGGGCAACCCCACAGGCGCCACCGCAGCATCCACAGCATGGGCAGCAGCATCTGCAGCAATGATAAACGCCCACCCGGCCCTGCAGCGACATCATTCTCAGAAGCAGCAGCAGCGGCAATAGCGCCTGCGCGGCAGCAGTGTCAGCAGCAGCAGCAGGAGCAGCAGGGGACGTCAGCGCGGGCGGGTGAGCAGCAGCAGCAGCACCACCAGGATAAGGATTAGCGTCAACCCCACTGCATGCGTCAGGTGCAG
>NW_021154266.1:1723-2275 GCF_002837175.3 Physeter macrocephalus | reverse complement strand
GTCAGTGAAGGTCTCTCAATGGCCGAACAATTAAAGTACAACCTGTGCGGACGGCAACGTAAAACCAGTACGCTAAATGGTGCGCCCGTGAAAATGCCATCCGCTGACCGTGTTGGCTACTCCAAAGTATGTCCTGATGAATGTATAACTACCTCACGAGGTAACCAGCTACCTTACGAAGATGTCGCGAAGGTACGCAGTGCACCTGGCCAGTCCCCACACAGTGTGTTTCTAGGCTAAAGAGATATATTCGTTTTCGAAATGAGGCAGGGGTTTCTACATGATCTAGATCGGTAAAATACGTCTGTGAGTTGCTCTCTCCGACCTGCACCTCAGAAGACGGTGTATAAACTGAAGTACACTGACGATTGCAACACGCTGAGATACTGGCGAACCACATACTAGGGAGGAGAAATTCTACAGTACACCTTGTCACTAGCACGACGCCCCACGATGCACTCTCTTCCTATAGTCGTGCTCTTACTCTGCCGGGTACATTTTTTGATGCTTGTTGGTGCTTCTTCGCTTGGTTAGGGAATACTTATTTGATAG
>NW_021154266.1:0-227 GCF_002837175.3 Physeter macrocephalus | reverse complement strand
TCTCTCTTCTTGAAGGACCGCCTTCAACGGCAGGCACGTCGCTGTCTGTGCAGCTCTCTCGATTGTCGCTGTTGTTCACAGCACACTGACTTCCGCTAGTCCCTACAAACCTGCTGCCACAAGGACCGGTGCTCCTGCTCCGACTCGTAGCCCCGCTGGAGTTGCTACTGCTGCAGCTGTCGGATGTACCACCGCTACTGGACGAACTAGAACCGCTGCTGCAGGGA
>NW_021154265.1:0-2275 GCF_002837175.3 Physeter macrocephalus | reverse complement strand
GCTCTCAGAATCACCTCACATCCACTGACTACCCTTCATCTACCCATAGAAGGGCAGGCAACAGTTCACATATCTCAGTACCGACTCCTTTTTCGAGAAAGCTTCGTTGTGGCGCCAAATTTGTGGTGTCTGGTCTCCATTTTCCCCACAAGTATAAACACCGCCTCCGTCCCACGCATTCTGTTTAATGCCCCACAGCTGAACATCAACCCCTTCATCTCTGCATGTTAGCTATAATGTAGCAGCGTTGAATGCTGCCACATCCTGATAAAGGTAGCCGCTCACACCGGTGTTATACGTAACTAACTGGTAGCTGCTGTTTTGTCACTGCTGTCCGGCGTGCCGTGCTGAGAAGTGTTCGTGACGCAGCCGCTGACTCAGAGACTTCAGAACAATTATGTTGGAAACTTAATTCATAATCTCAGGCGTTAGCGCCGCTCCCCTGAAGGTGGACACATTCTGCGGGTGAATACGTCCTCGTCTGCAAAGACAGGAGCGACGTGGCACTCGTCGGGTGAGCGCTTGACAGTACTCCATAGTTACGTCTACGTCTGACGGGTCAGTGTAGTAACGTTGACTGCTCTATGGCAACATGCAGAAAAGTTCCCCGACCACCTCTGCTACATTTGCGCGGTTATATATACACGGGCTTGCCTTCATAGGTCTACGTGAAGAGCAGGGGCTCCCAGCTGGTATTGAAGAGCTAGACCCGTGGCGCCTTCGCGAAATACACTCCCCAGATTTGGACGAAGCTTTCCTGACCATACGCGAGCGTCTGTTTACTTATTTATGTTCTCAGTGGCCTAGTCTTGCGTATAGCTTCCACTGTTTCTTCAACGTCACCTCAGCCGTTTTCGTGTATTGCTCCTACCCACCTCCATACGAGACCGCGCATATTTAGTGTATTTCCATTGACACAGATAGAGGTGAAAACTGCCCGCTGTGTACATACAAATGAGTGTATATGTATATGTTACAGCGTGTAAGCTCATTTGGCTGTTTCGCATTCGCTGCACTACATAGTTCTACTCATCGGTTATTCACCTGTACACGTACGTATGCATGTGTCTAAACTGGTGCTCCGAGACAGTGGTCACCTCCTCACGTTGTGAAACCCCTAGGACCGGCAGCGTTACAGGCAGTAAAATGTACGTGCCTGGCAGTATCCCCAAAACACACGACAGAGCGTGACTCGTATGCAACCGAGCACCAGAGGTGACGAATTTTGCAACTGTCTACCTGCGACAACGAAACACGGTGATAATTTCTGCAGCATCCGTTGTAGGTTTTAGTTTGTGACAAAATACAGCGAAGGCCGAGACATCCTTCCACTTGCACCTAATCTGGGAGACCCACCGCATCTGAGTTGCCACTTGAGCGATGAAAGGAAGCACAGGGAGTAGCTCGATGGTTACCGAACTTATCTGTCAAGCATGGAGAAATAGATCCCACATCAGAATCAAAAAAAGTTCCACCGTTTCTACCCCTCTACAAACCTCCTCTACAGCTGTGTGCACGACTAACATGTCACAACAAAAAATCTCATTTGAAGTGAACTACGTAACCCACCCAGCTGCGTCTTCTTGTAATCAGACGGTTGTTCCAACTGTGGTGTTCTAGTGTCAGAAATAGTCGAAGAACCGTGTACGCTCTTGTGATAACAAATGATAACCCATGAATGACGGCACCCTTGCTGGACTACTCCCGCACGGGACCAAAAATTGCACTGCTTCAATTACACATTTGTTTTGCTTAGGCAACTACACAAAGGCAGACGTGCTCTCCTATGAAGTGCACTATCTTCGCGTTGCGTCGTAGATTTCCAGTTGTAGTGGAGGAAAGGCTGATTCTTGATTAATGCAAATAAAGCGTAATCATTTTTCTCTCCATCACATTTTGCCCTTTGCAGGACGCAGCAGCCACATCATTTGTACAATTGTCAGACGGTATTCCAACAACCTTAAGTCTCCTTTCCCCTACGGTAAAGTTTTGCTCACAGGCTACCCACACGCACCCTACAAACGCACGTACCTGGCGTTTCAGTTGGTACAGGAATGTTTCAAGGGTGATACCTCTTTGTAGAAAGTTTGACTGCAAGCGTGTTTATAACGAGGGCCCACTCTTTCTCTGCCAGAGCTCGCTACAGCTTGTTTCCCTCAAGCACCCTGCATTAGGTTTTTGCACACCCTGTCTGTGGGATCAGGTACACACAGCTAAACACGTGTTTGATGTGTTGGCTCAATCTCTTCAAATCTACGTGATGCATCATTACACC
>NW_021154264.1:1441-2275 GCF_002837175.3 Physeter macrocephalus | reverse complement strand
TGTCCTCTGCCGTAGGCGCCTCTGCTGCTGTTGCTGCCGTGCTGCTGCTGCTGTTGCTGCTGCTGTTGCTCCAAGTATTCTCCCTTGCGTAGCCACGTATGCCTGCTGCCGCTGTGGTTGTGGCCGTTCGGCGCCCCTTTGTACACACCTCTTCCTCCGTACGAAGAAAGAGAAGAGGCGCCGCAGCCGGCTGCACGTCCCTCTTCTGCTGCTGCTCTTCCCTCAGGCACTGATGCTCTTCCCTCTGGTACTGCTCTTCCTTCTGGTGCCGCTCGGCCTTCTCCAGCAGAGTCGAACAGTCGGAGGCTGCCTCCTGCTTCCGATCCCCCACGGCGTGGCACGTACCTTTGTTCTGGCTGCTGCTGCTGCTTCTGAGTGCTGCGGTGCTTCGGCAGCGACAGAAGCTGCTGTTGCTTCGCCAGAAGCAGCGCACCCGGTCCGCTCTCACTCTCTCCAGCAGAAAGACTACGCAGACCACCTTGACACGAGGGAAAGCCCGTTCTGCCGCTTCCCCTTCCTCCCACTGTCGCTTCTCTCAAAAAGAAACTACCAGCAGCAACGCCTGGTGCCGCTGCTGCTCCTTCCCCGGAAGATTGTTTCTCTCCCACACGCGCTGCAAGCGCCGCAGCTTGTCGTGCTGCAGCGGAAGCTGCTGCTGCTGCCGAGCCCCCTGCGTCTCCCACGGCAGCAGCTGCTTCTACTCCTCCTGCTCGAGAGAGCCCTGCTGCTGTTGCTGCCGCTGCTCCTTCGCGTGTCAGCGCTGCGAGGAGGAAGTGCTTCGACGCAGTATCGAAGGGCGAACCGCTCCTACAGCCGTCGGGGCTGCTGCGTCCC
>NW_021154264.1:0-248 GCF_002837175.3 Physeter macrocephalus | reverse complement strand
TCCTCCGCCTAAGCCTCTTCCTGCTTCTTCTCTTGCCAGCGGCGTCGCTTCATCTCCTGCTGCGACTGTGGCTACAGTGATATCTCTGCTTGCTGCTGCTGTGGCCAAGAAGCCCCTCGCCGGAGACGGCTTGCGCGGAGAAAACGGTGCCACGCTGCTCGTTTTGGTGCTGGCTTCACGCTGCAGGGCAGCCGCGGAGATGAGTAACGCAGGGGCATCTTTCTGCTGCTGGAGGAGCGAATAAAGCG
>NW_021154263.1:2025-2275 GCF_002837175.3 Physeter macrocephalus | reverse complement strand
CTTGAGTTGTTCCAGCTGCTCGCATATTTGTGCATGAGAAGGCATGGCGTGCGTGTAGCACATTTTCCCATTTTCCAGCTGCAGGCAGCAAGCAATCCACATGCACGTACATTTCCAGTTAGATAAACTAAGAAAAAATATATATGTATACATTCGTGCACAAAGATGTATGCACACACTTCTACTCGAGAAGCTACATGCACACACAGGGTTAAGACATATACACATACTTGTAGCCTTTATTACAAAC
>NW_021154263.1:0-208 GCF_002837175.3 Physeter macrocephalus | reverse complement strand
CTGACATACTGCAGAAAGATGTGCACGCACATCCGGAACTCTTACATGTGCAGGAACACATCTTCGGTCTTTCCTGTGTATTCAGGCTGTGCTCCGCTGCACAACGGAAACAGAAGCTTCTTCTCAGCAGTGGGCGTGCACCAAAGGAGACAGACCGCCCAAGATTTAGGCAGCAGCGGAGTAGAGTTCCACAGATATAATCTCCTGT
>NW_021154262.1:1354-2275 GCF_002837175.3 Physeter macrocephalus | reverse complement strand
AAGCAACACCTCACGCAAAACTTCTTCACGCTCCTGCGACTGGTGCTGCTCATCCTGCGGGGTCGCACACACAAGAGGACACCCAATCCCAGCACACATCTCTGCAGCCCATCCACCGGGACAAGCAGCACGTGCGTCAACGTGACAACGAGAAGGGGCCGTAGCTGCCGCAGCAGCCAGCTCATAAAAATTAGCATGCGCAGTAGTAGCAGTCGGAGGGGCTCCCTCTGCCTTGACGTCCAAGGAGCACTGAGATGCTTCTTTAACAAACGTCTCTCTTTGCCTACGTCGATAGTTGCCCCCGTCAGAGCTACAGTGAGACCGCACAGGTTGTTGCTGCATGCATGCACTAAAACTCCTTCGCCACTCGTGAAACCCATTGCCCGCCGTCCCACTTCCCGCTGAAGGTAGCTCTGCCGTTGCCACTGTTGCGGATTCTCTGTCTCCTGACACTGCTGCGCTGCTGCCTTCCTCTGCCGCTGCTGTTCCTGGTGCGCCGCGGCTTCCAGATAATTGACACATCGAACACGATGCGGCAGAAGCTGCGGGGTTATTAGAAATCGCTTCTAAATCTAGGGTCTTCGCGGCTCCTGCCATTTTGCTCTTCGCTGCGTCCGCTGCTGCAAAGTCGCCCTCTGCGGCGGGAGCCCGGTAGAGCAGCTCTCGTGCTGCTGTCCCTGCTGTCAGCTTGGCTGCTGCGCATGGGGTCGTAGAAAAATCCTCTCTGGACAAGCCGTTCTCCGCCGTGGCGGCACCCTCTGGCAAAAATCTCCGACTCCTGCATTCGGCGCTGCCTAGACTGCTGCTACTTGTATTATGTAGGCAGCCGTCGTTATCAGCGACGTTGCTGTTGACTGTGCGGTTGCTGCTGCTGGTGCTACTGTCGAGGCTCCTGCTGCTGCCACTGCTGCTGCTGGGACG
>NW_021154262.1:0-644 GCF_002837175.3 Physeter macrocephalus | reverse complement strand
GGTCTGCGACACTTTGAACCTCTCTTGTCGTGACAGGCGGTTGCTGCTGCTCTGAGGGAAGATCCTCTTTCTGTGCCCTGCACAGCAGGGGCTGCAACTGCAAAACCTGTGCATCGTTGGAGGTATTAAGCTTTTTTTCTCCTTCAAATGCCTCATCTTTTGCTGCTACTGCAGGTGCTGGTTGTTCTTCTCCCAATCGACAAACCGGCTGTTCCTCCTGCTGCGCGGTCTGGTGAAGCTGCTGCATCTCCCCGTGCTGCTGCTGCTGCTGCGTCTCCTCGTCCTGTTGCCCTGCCTCCTGCTGCCGGTGCCAGGACTGTATTTCCAATCGCCGTTCTGACGTCTCCTTCTCCTGCGTGTTGACATTTCTTTCTTGTTCCTGCTCTCTTTTCAACTGAGGCTGCGGCTCGATGCGTTCTTTCTCAGCAGACAACACATCGGCAGTGGCTCTTTTATCGTTTTCTTTGCGGTGGTCGGTTTTTCCGTCTGCACGGGGCAAAACGGTCCTCTCATTTCGGGCAGTCACGTCGTCCGCTGATTCTCTTGAAACAACAGTGTATGCAGTCTCTATCACCTGACCAACTGCTGCGCCGGATACAGCATCAATAGCCGCTTCGCTTAGCTGAACAGCAGCGGGAATTTCA
>NW_021154261.1:2095-2275 GCF_002837175.3 Physeter macrocephalus | reverse complement strand
GATTACGCCACATTACCGTGCAGAACCTTCTTTGTGCCGCTGTCTGGACGGAGACGTGTGATACCCCCCCTTCTTACTGCACGCCTTACAAGAGTTTGTGTGACATATGATGCTAGGATGCGGGTTTTTTTCTCGACGTGTAAGTATGAAGAACTTACGTGGAACGCTGCAGACAGGTGG
>NW_021154260.1:1922-2275 GCF_002837175.3 Physeter macrocephalus | reverse complement strand
TCGAGCTTATTTGTATGTTTTCTTTTGAACCTCTTAGTCGAATATACAAGCGTATACACACATTTGCGTATCTGGACTGTCTGAGAAGAGAGTTTCACAACACAACGATTGTGCAGTTGCAGTATACGGCTGTGGCCTACGCAGCGTGGGGATGGTTTCCAGATTGCGGCGAAGTGCTGTTGGACGGCTTGAGCTCACTGGTTTGTGCGCTGTATTTTGATGTCCTTACATTCGACTGTGTACGTGCTGACTGCAAAGAGGCTTTACGAATGCATCAACTCGTCGTATTCACGGTGGTGGCCACCATCTATCCTACACCCGTCCGAATGCCGCGTAACTCTAACGGTTCTTAC
>NW_021154260.1:0-362 GCF_002837175.3 Physeter macrocephalus | reverse complement strand
CTGTACGCGTCCTCGTCCACCTTCGAACGCACGAGTCTTACAGAACATCTTTTACGTTTTCTCTTTCTCTTGTTTTTCAAGACGCAGGCGTCCTTTACGCATCATCATACTTCCTCTCCAATAAAACAGACATGGACGTATGTTACCACTCTGACTCTCCAGCCGTTTTACTGACAACGTCTACAAATTTTTCTTTAAGCTTCTCTCCTGCAGCTCACTTGTAATGCCGCTTTCAGCTTATCATTCTGGAGCATACTTTCTTTCAGCTGCTCGTTCATCTCGCAGCGGACCCTTTCGACGGCTTCTTCCATCTTTTGCCTCTGTTGGTGCTGCTGTTCCAGCTGGTCTCTACCCATTTTTTC
>NW_021154259.1:1814-2275 GCF_002837175.3 Physeter macrocephalus | reverse complement strand
GTCATACATTTCTTCTTCTAGATATGAGAATGGAGTTACCAACACATCTTGCTGGTTGACATTCATTCCTATGACATTATCGATTATTCGGAATGTGAAAGGAACAGCAGAATAATATTGCCACTGATCCTGTCGTGCACGCTTCTCATAACAAGATTTACTGCAAAAAAGAAACACCAACGTACGAAACTCGATAGTGGCGTCGGACGTCCGGTTGCTTCTCTTGCCAGCCCTCTACACGAACGGATAGAAACGAAAAACACCAGAAGAAATGCTGACTCTCAGCTGCTTGCTGCGCTTGTGTTCTATTTGCATCGCCCCCTATCATGCGTAAAGCCTATCATGCATACTTCAGACGCTGTATTCTCCTTTGCCAGTGTGCAACATACAGCGAGAGAAGTAGCTGGTGGAGACATGTACGTAAAGTATACACTTACGCATACATGTGTGCATACCATTCG
>NW_021154259.1:0-1606 GCF_002837175.3 Physeter macrocephalus | reverse complement strand
ATTTATACGTAGATGCACGTGTCCGTGCCCTACCAGCAAGCAAGAGAAACACTTATACGCATATATATTGATCTACTTACTAATTATGCTTGTATATCTATAGGTATTCACGCACACACAAGGAGAAGCGTATACGTGTTAATAACTTCTCGGTTTTCTTGAGGGTGTGTACCAGGTGGTACAAACAGCACACATGTAACTATATGTATGTACGTATACATGTGTATGTCTGTATCTATATATATGAGCATGCAGATTTTCACCGGAATAATACAGACACCGCAAGAGCGCCCGCTCTCCTCCGTCAGATAATCCCTATACTTGCACAGATCTACGTGTTCAGCCTCCATCACTATGTAACAGATTGGATTAGACGTCCTTATAAAGATATGCCCCGGTATGTTACAGCTCACATACACTGTTGGCGTATCCCACATGTATGTGGAGATATATATTTACACCGAAGCATACGCCTCCCAATTATCGTTGGCATGCTGAAGTAGTTCAAGTGTTTGACTACATGTGTATGCAGCGTCGTAAATGAACAAGTACACTGTCGTTCTTTCTCCTCAACATACTTCATTGAGCTCTCCTCATTGCTGCAGCAAATGCAGCTTGGCGTGCCCCAGTGAGGTCCCACTAACGACGTACCAATCACCAGCCCGTCTTTACCATATGACGCCGTCCACCCAATATCATATATATATATATATATATATATATATATATATATATATATGTATTCATTTGTATCCTCTTTGTGCCATTGTTCCTAATCACGTTGCTGGCATTGCGGAAAAGAAAATTGTACGCAGAACGCGAGCTCACGTGTACTACCTGCCACGCTTCGCAGTAGTATACAGCTGCAACAGCAGGTTGTACGGTACCTCGACGCTTCTGCCAAACCATGTTAGTGTGAAGGAGACTTTCACCGCAAAATGGTTGAAAGTGTCATGCAGAGTAGTGAATTTGCAAGGTACGTAGTAGTATATTGAATATACTTCCTTTAACTGCAGTGGAGCAGAAATACCGTTGAATGAAGGCTTCCACACGAATAAGCATTGGGCAAGTGGTATACAATCAAAAATTTCGCCATCGACATCACTAGAACACCAGACGCACCCTGAGCGGTGGTAGACAGATAGGACCTCTACGACCGTATAGGTAGTTGATAGGGAGACATCTGGCAGCATGTTGGGTGTGAGGACTACTGTGAGGTCGCCAAGTGGGTAGTGAGCACGGATAAATCAGATAACACACAGCCAAATGAAGGACTAATTCCAGAAGTCGCATAACCTGAGTGTCAGGCAGCACACAGCGTGAGGGACTGGCATCAGGAGACGGCGCAGCCAGGAGACACCATTAGACAGGCAGTACGCTGAACAGTGGAAAACCCAGGAAAGAGAAGGTATGCGAAAAGAGGCTGTAAGACCAAGAGGGCACAAAGTCGAATGTGTGGTTTCCAGGTAATTCAGGAAGTACATCGAGTTAAGGGGAAAGTACAGCACCATATGTACGAAACTGGCTGTTGATCGAGAGCATGTTTCAGGCAGCACGATTAATAGCCGAAGACTAGTATTACATATTGCAGAGTGCCACGTAGCGA
>NW_021154258.1:1733-2275 GCF_002837175.3 Physeter macrocephalus | reverse complement strand
GCTCGAGTGTTGCGTGGTAAACTTCGCTTGTACGCATTTCTGGCACTATCGCTCAAGCTTTAACGTTTCAGAAGGGTCGTACAACGTTTGGAGAAACATCAGCTATCAAAATATTTGCAGAGGCAGATTACAGATCAAACGTGTGTCCCGTTTCGCCCCCGTGGCAGGAAAATAATACGCAGTAACGCTCCTGTTCTGTTCGGCGCCCGGTGTACGTCCCAGTTGAAGGTGAGTCGTGCCGAATTGTTGTTGTCCATTAGCGTGATGTGAGGTCAGCATTCTTCGTTGGGAAATGAATGCACAGGATCGCATGGAGATTGGAGTCGGTCCCACTGTCTGTGCGGGTTATTTGTTCGCATATCTTCGCCAGAATATCAACCAGTTGTGCCAGAGTGTATAATTATATAGGTAACAAAGTGTAAGCAGTTACACCTGCAGAAACCTTGCGTCGCGTGCTGGGTTTTCGGGCCCGTTAGGTGAAGCGTCTCAGTGCTGAAGAGTTGTCCAGTATAGACAGCGAAAAAACCCAAGCTACAAATCTC
>NW_021154258.1:0-286 GCF_002837175.3 Physeter macrocephalus | reverse complement strand
CAGATCAACACGAAATTGTGAAGTTGTATATACTGAGCAATTCTGATTCCATGACGTCAAATCGTTACCTTGACGTGGTGCCAGAGAGATTCGAAGTGTCCTTCCACTTCCATATGTCCCTCGGGCGTTACGCTATAACCCCGTTAGTGGCGCTGATTCATTCTGTGCGCAACAGCTTTTTTCCGGCATCTGAGCTGTTGACCCCCAGTCGAGTTGGTTCTTTGGTACCAATAGTGCTCTGAAATACACGATGGTTTCTTGATCTCAGTGGCTGGTGCTTCGCTTG
>NW_021154257.1:1936-2275 GCF_002837175.3 Physeter macrocephalus | reverse complement strand
GCACACACGTATGTAGAAAGTATGTGGATGTTCTCGATTGAGTGTTGCTTTTTTGGCTGCATGCAGGGAGGACCTTACGCGGCCGGAATGTACGGAGGAAAAGGCGCCTCTCCGTACGGCTTCCGTGGTGAGGAGGCTACCGGGCTGCACACGAGTTCTTTGTCTTCGGCGTTCTCCTCCGTGCGTGTGTGTGTGTGTGCATTTATTTACACGCGCCTCGCTTTCTACAGAGAGCTAAGGAAGGAAAGAGGGAGATATACACACGTATTACTACACGGCTCTCTTGTACATAGAAAAATGCCTCTAGCGAGGCCTGTATCCATATGTGTAGGTCTGGTA
>NW_021154257.1:0-1439 GCF_002837175.3 Physeter macrocephalus | reverse complement strand
ATTTAAATACATATGTATATATATATATATATATATATATATATATACATATGCGTACGTGTGTATCTGCACGTATATTCCTGAGAATGTTATGATGGAACATCCACGTCACCTCCCCATGTTTCGCCTCTCGTGTCATCTGTCTCCGTCTCCCGTATCCGACAGACGGCATGGGAGAGATGCCTCCCCCCCCGCCTCCACGCGTGCCGAGAGCAGTGGGAGGCTTCGACCGCCGCCCGGACGATATGGGAAACACACCAGAGAGTATTCCTGTAGGCATGATGGCTACGATGCTGCGCAGCATGAGCAAGCGGGTAAGAGCAACATACGAGAAGGTTTGCTGTTTTGATTAGTGCGTACAAAGAGCGAAGCGAAAAGAAAGGAGCGCGCGTCTCAAGCCCGCGCCACACACTTGCGCGTGCACACGCATATGCACATATACACATGCCCACGTAGATGTCTAACAAAGACGTGTACGTGTATGGATAGAAATATCATCGCATGTATGTGTGTGTGGAGGTCAACCTGTTGGTGGGGGAACTGCGGGGTGGAGCAGACGGCGACCCAATAAGGACGTGGCTGCAAGCGGACGGGCGTCGCGAATATCTGTAGATTACAAATAACGAACACACCTCACAAAAACAGCGAAGCAGAGATGGACTGATGTCTTATTTCGCGATATGTCTATGCATCTTCATATGCGATGTACCCATGCATTTGGGCGTCGCAGTGTCTCTGTGTGTGTGTGTACATATGTGTTTATGTGCATGTGAACATCTAGAGAGGAAGGGTTCATGTACGTGTATGTCTATAGATATAGGTGTGTGTTTATTGAACGTGTAGGCTTGATAGCTTTCGTGCTACCTGTCGTGAAGGGACTGAAAAGCCTGCGCAGAAGTTCTACGTCATCTGTTGGGCATAGAGACGTATATGCACACCTATATGTATACGTCCGTTTGTTATGCGTCGCTGGAAATATGCTTACCTGGAAATATGCCTATGTGTATGTGTTGCTGTATTCGTTTCAACGCACATACATCGAAGAATGTACAGACGTATACGCCTGTATCTCTAATGCATCCAACATACTTATTTTGTTATGCATCCGAGCGAGGGTTACTGCTTTGCACTCTAGAGACGCTACTGCTTGTACAGTTGCACTTTACAATCCTATCTTCTCTCCAGGATCAAGACTTGGGACTGCCCCGTAATCCGGGTTGTGCGCTGCATAAATCTGTACGTCTATGGATATGTAAGTAAATATATATGTATATCTGTAGGCCTTTGTGAATCTTTTCGCTCTGGTACACGATTGAGAGCTGAGAAACGTGTTTGTATATGTATCAATTTGTACTCACAGGCGAAAAACATGCAGACCGCCTTCGTTCCGTATCGGGCCCTCGACCCACTCACGACGCCGCAGCAGCTGCCTCGTAAGA
>NW_021154256.1:647-2276 GCF_002837175.3 Physeter macrocephalus | reverse complement strand
TGTAAAGATATGATTGCAGGAATCCGTGGTCATATGTGTAGAAGAAACGCGTTCTTTCCAGTTTTAATACTGTTTCATCAATAACTTTCTTTGATGTTCAAAAGCGTTGAAAACGAAGAGGTACAGCAGGACGTCCCCGTACACAACTACCGTCAGCTCACCGCACAGACGTTCAGCGTCGATGGAGTGGAAACCAGGTGAGAAGAATTTTTTCTTCTCTATACGCGTGTGGGCACATGTGCGTGTGCATATGTCTTCGCATATATTTAACCAAAATACGCACACATATCCCCCTTGATATGCTCAAGCGTAAAACGAGCAAACTCGCAGAAGGAGTCATTCTCCCGTTTGTTCAAAACTACGCATTCACACACGCATATATGTACACAATGTCTGTCTGTGTATACTTCTGTATGTGCGCCGTTAGGTTGCGAGCCTGCGCTTTGTTGCAGTTCGGTCGACGCGTACGTCTGTGTTCTTTTCGTGTCGGCTGCTTGAGGACAGTGCCACACTCGTGTACACAGAACAGCATACATCAACATGGAAGAAAAAAGGTCTCATTCCTGTGTCTAAAAGAATGCATACGACTCTTTACGTATAGTCACCCACATATATGTCTATCCACTGACATATGCATGTGCATATATATATATATATATATATATATATATATGTATATGAATGTGCGCGTTCTTAGGTATCACAGATAACCGCATAGGCTGACGGAGACCTGAGCGACTGCACAACGAAGGACATTCAGATATGCACATACGCGTATACATCTGTCTGTACTAATAAATGTGCCTGGATGTGATGTGTTATCCGTGACGGAAATACACCAGCAAATGTTAAGATAAATATACAGTAGGATATATCACCATGACTTATGCCTGTCTAATCATAAGGAAATGTTCTGTGCGATGCATTCTACGATGCAGCAACTGGCCACATGCCATGAAGAGTATAAGCGTTAGACACAGGTGTACGTCGCTGCGTTGCGAATACGTACCTGTTCAAATACATACGCGTGATTGCATATGCACTGCGCTACACGCTGGTACGATTTCTACGCGGCTAAAAAGTGACTATACTCCATATCATACGGCGTGAAATATATATATATATATATTCCCTGCACAGAAGAACACGCGTGCCTATATATTTCTGTCGCAAGAACACATGATTTACCTGTATAGAGAGAGACAGAGAGAGGGACAGACAGAGAGAGATAGATTGAGTCACACGATGACGGACACAGAGGCACCCTACAGGACGCCTGTAAGTAGCGTGGCTATCAGGCGATTTTCCGACTGCTATCGTGCTCTTCATCACCTACCTTTTGCTCCTTGTTCCTCTGCATCTTCTTTCCGTTCTTCTTCTGCATCTTGTCCGTAGCTAGTCCCCATTCATTACCGGCACCCCCATGACACGAAGTGATATACTATGTGCGTTCACGCGTCTGCAAATAAAATCGAGTAAGACCGTCTGCGAAAACCGCCAGTAGGCGCTCAAACATATAGACTTGTGTATAGGCATGCACACTGTTGCAGCATGTAATTGCACTCCGGTATACATGTATACGTATATACACCTTCGTGGCTAGCCCTCATATATATATATATATATATA
>NW_021154256.1:0-270 GCF_002837175.3 Physeter macrocephalus | reverse complement strand
GCTTGTTTGCAGGGCTGCCAGGAAGGTTCGAAAATCTGAAAAGAATCTCTGTATACACCCGTGTTTCCGTAAATGCACGCAGACACAGGTTTGTGTCTCCCACAACAGCCTTATCTCATCTCCCTCTCCTTAGGCACATTTACGTAGATGTGCTTGTTTCTCTATCTTGTTCAGTGAGCGACTGCCTCTGTGTGTCTATGCGCACTTCTTTCTTGACCCAGATTAACGAGCGAGTAAATTTCCATGCATATGCGTAGGCGTGTATACAAC
>NW_021154255.1:593-2276 GCF_002837175.3 Physeter macrocephalus | reverse complement strand
AAGCAAAAGGACCAATGCTTACGCGAGCCTCACGAATAGTGCTGCCATACATGTACGGGCAAAAAAATCCTTTCTGATCACCTCTTTTTGTTCGCTTCCATGAGAGTGCTGCACAATAGGCACACACTCGCATCTTTCAAATCGCTTTGCCCCGAAGCATTCTCATTGAGGCTTTTTATACACTTCTTCCCCCGCCGGCGGCAGATCCGGCTGCAGAGTTTGGGCGGCCGGCTCCTGCAGTGGCTGAGAATCCTGCGCACATGGAAGTTCGGGGACTATTTACAGAACCTTCAGGGTGTTCTCCTCTTGAAACAGAACGTGTCTGACTTAATACGAAACAGCACTGTCGAAGCGAAATAGGTAAAACATTTCAAAGTAGAGAGTAGGGGGATGTGGGCCCGCGAGGGCAGATGCACGCGTGAATCAGGCTTATATCACTCTACACTATTTCAAAGAAGTACGGAGAATGTTGGAATTCACGTGTGGCACCTGTGATAACACATGCAGTGCGGACTTACTGAAGGATGGTACTTCAGGAGCCAAACACGATGGGGATTGGCTGTTCCTGGATTGCCTACGATACCTCCAATAGAAGAACCACAGGTTGAAGTGGCTCTCCTCAGCACACGCAAGATAAATTCTCCTGGGTATCGCTCCTTGATTGTCTACCATATCCCCAATAAAAAACCACACAGGTTGAAATGGCTCTCCTCACCACACTCAAACAAAGTTATCCTTGTTCATCGTCCGCGCGAATGTTGCCGCGTCTGTGCGGGGTCCGCCTCCGCTAAACGGAATCACCAACCCGGATAATATGAAGGAAACGTGGTATTTTGAGGCACGCGGTGTCTATAGAAATATATTCCGATTGTGTGCGTGTTCGCCTTTTCTGTCCCCGCCCCTCTAAACATTCCTCTACTTCTCGTTGTCTTCTTGACTGCACTGACGAAGAACTAATATTTCGCGTGTAAACCAAGGCAACAGAGATGTTGCATTCACCATACTTGTCTTCGTCTTCTTGACTTCCTTTGAGGAAGGACTAGATACAGGCGGAGCGCGCCTAGCGGGCCATGTTACACAACTATCATCCTGTGGGTAACGCCCATGGTAGTAGAGATTTACAACGACATTCTGTGTTGGCCCCAAAAAATGCCGTTCTTCGCTGCCTGTATACTGCAAATGGGCTGAGCTAACCGGCTCACCCAGAAACCCAGACCCCGCCTCCTTTACGTGATACAACAGTCACGGCGATAATCGCCGCCTCGATTTGGTACCTTAGAATGCGTACAGGAAAACGACGTGTTCACATATACAAAAGCGTGCATTTCTGTGAACTACACGAATTTGTCCTCGTCGCGTACAGTCTACACAGTACACTTGGCACATAACATAATAACGTGTACACAATCTCACTCCCCACACGTCCCAACTGTATGCGCTACAGCTTTTGAACATTTAGCTGCTTGTCTGTCACCGTAAAGCTCACTTGAATTCCTGAGATTGCCTACGCTGCAGAAGAACGAGACGCCTCTAACAACTCATTTGGACAGAGACATATAGTTCAACAAGCGCGTTGAAGCCGCTTCTTTGACTTCAGGTGACATCTTATACGTTGCCTGTGGCGAGGAGCCTCAACCGCTAACCTTAGAAGCGCACCTTGTAGCCGTGCGACCATAATAAGGC
>NW_021154255.1:0-425 GCF_002837175.3 Physeter macrocephalus | reverse complement strand
AGATATGGAGACTTGCACAAGTGCGTGTTTCTAGCAGCAATTCAATCATCTGATAGGTCCTCTACCAGAAGACGACTACGTGCATCATGCAGACACCCGCTGCCCCGCAAAGGTAGACTGGATGTACATGATTAATGTACTGTTAGCATACGTTACTGCAGTAACAGATCCGTTTAGAGGGTTAGATCCGCGGAATTAACCGTAAGTTTTGAGCAACAATGAGATTCTGCATGCACTTATGGAGGGTTCAACAAGGCGTCCTCAAGTTTGCATCGTCATCGTAGACTGTGCAACAGCAGCGCATTTGGACGCAGTAAAAGCGAAATGCGACATTTTCCCAACGAGAGGGGCGCAGAGTTTCAGGCATTTGAGATTCAGGCCCCATCCTGGCCTCCGTGTGTTCCATTACACTGTGGTAGACCGTA
>NW_021154254.1:1681-2276 GCF_002837175.3 Physeter macrocephalus | reverse complement strand
ACTGTATAGCTGCACTTTTTGGGACTCGCTGAGAACGGTGAAAACAGAACGATACATATGTCACTTTCAAATACAAAGTTACCCGCATGAGCATCTCTTGATGGTGTAACTGTGAGCCTACGTAATCTTCTACCGAAACACCTGGGTTCAAAAGTGTGAGTACACAGAGAGAGAGGAGGAGAGAAGAACAGAGCGTGGTGGGGGCACAGAGAGAATATAGGAGTCTACGTGTGAGGACTCTGTACAGGTATACGTTTTCGACAAGGGGAGTACACAGTCGGACGGTTCCTGTCCTATATCACATGTTGGGCAACTAGCATATCCATTGTAACATATGTTAAAATGCAATGCGTGTGTTCTACAAAGTCCTTGGGTCAGGAGTGGATCTTCATCTACGGTTAGTAAGTACAATAATACTGCAGTAATGCGTATGAGGCTATGCGCTCATCATTGTTCGAGTTTCATAATCTTTCGCATATCATCTAATCGTGCTATTGTGACTGCCGTACATGATGTGTGTGTTTGCCTGCTTCGCTATTAACCTCGCTGTGTGTGCATACAGCTGGTCGCCCGAGCGTCAGCTGATGTTTATATG
>NW_021154254.1:0-824 GCF_002837175.3 Physeter macrocephalus | reverse complement strand
CTCTCAGTCGGTTTCAATGTTGGTGCGTGGCTCGCCGTAGAACCATAATTATTAAAAGTGTGGCGTAAGCTCCGTTGGTGAACCGGTGGACGGAATGGTGATCACTTAGTACAAGTAATAGTTGTACGATGAAAGTTGACAGATCTCAAGCTAGTGAGCGCAAAGAGGGTGAATCCCAGGCAACTCCTAGCTCCCGTCGTAACACAGTGAGTGAGGACTGCTACGGATCCCCGATTCTTGCCCTCCACAGCGAACTGAGTGTGATTTCGATAGAGTGGTTTATGAGCACGTCCTAGTTATCTTAGTAGAAGTATGGCTCCCTATGGTGCTAAGACTATTGCAGAAAAGTAGTCCGGTTTGTTTGGAAAAGGTAGATGTTCCTGTGCACCACTACGCCCAAGCCACACCACCCAACGACATTGACCGTCGCCGCTCGTACGTACACACTCGTATGCCTGATGCACATCTACGGAGAATGATCTTCAGAAACACGCATTATTAGGTCAGATTTCTCTTGAAGTGCTGAGACGGCCAGAAAAGCCCGATGGACTCGATGATTCGCCTGGAGACTCTGAAGCGGTCTGGAGTCGGTCCGCATTACCCTTAATTGTCGGTAAGCGTACGCATTGACACATACAGCTGCAACCGTATACGAATGTGCAACATGTAGTGGAACTCTCCACTGCAGCCAACATTGAATAGCCACGAAGTATAACCTACCGATAATGTTGATGTTAGGTTGCTTCCACGCTAACAGACTTACTAATGGTTACGATGTATACGACCACGAGCTACGGTGTGCCTGCAACAACACGGCTTCTGCT
>NW_021154253.1:0-2276 GCF_002837175.3 Physeter macrocephalus | reverse complement strand
ATATATATAATTGGCTAAATGTGACCACACAACAAGGAAGGTCTTTGCAGAGACAAAGCAGGACTGAACTTACAAGGCGCGTCAGTGCAACTTCCACGTCAAAGCCAGTTGATTAAAAGTAGTTCTCCTCTCCTTATGAAGACTCTACTACGAGACACCCAAGTGAACATCTTCACAGATATTTTTATTCTACGCGTACGCAGGCGAGTGTCGAAGAGAAGGCCTTCAAATGTTGACGGGCGTTTATGGGTGTGTACACACGCACTGCTATGTGAGGGCGGCACGACACCGCGAGTTGCTGCCGCTGCTGCTGCTGCCTTTCTCTACACAAGTGCGTCTAGTGGTAAACGAACACCTCTGTATGTGAAGAGTGCTGAAAGGTCGGCAAGGCGGCACTCCTGCTCAAGTGCTGTCCCTATTTTTCTGCACCACGTCTACTTACAACGCAAGAAAAACGTGTTGTTCCTCTGCGTAGTAGCTCTACCGGCATTGGTATTTTCGTACAGAAGGTTCGAACGGAGCACTGTACACTCCCGTAGTTTTCACGAGCACACCAGTACGCAGAACAGATAACTGCGTCGCCAGGGATATATTTGTCGTGCCACAAACACATTCTTTATACACCTATATTCGTACACGTACGTACAT
Source organism: Physeter macrocephalus (assembly GCF_002837175.3). NCBI lineage: Eukaryota > Metazoa > Chordata > Mammalia > Artiodactyla > Physeteridae > Physeter > Physeter macrocephalus. The sequence continues at coordinate 1,628 of NW_021154253.1, read as the reverse complement.
TATTCTCTCTCTCTCTCTCTATATATATATATATATGAGCGTGCGTATATAGGTGGATAAATACGCAGGACAACTGGTTGATCCCATTCCTTCAGCTGAATTAACGAGCACCAATCGCCTCGTCAAACGACGAAATAAAACGTCTAAAAAGTAGCTGCATTTCTAATACGAACTTTCACGTGCCCAGCTGCAGGCAAGTAGCGATCCGCGGCTTACGCGCTATGGACGCCGGCATATCCTTCTAGCCATTGACATACGTGCGAGTGCGTGACGAAGTCTACAGATACATGTTTGCACACGCACGAACGGACATCGGTGTATGCATTCTTGTTGATACACAAAATATATATATATATATATATATGGACGTAAACACCCACTGGACCCACATACCTACATATGTATACGTATGCGTACAGAGAGAAAGATAGAATGATAGAGAGAGAGAGAGAGAGAGAAAAAAAAAAGAGCGAGCGCTTGTGTGCGTGTGTACGTGTAGATGTATATGTAAAATTGTGGGTATATAAGGGTCAAGCTATGTATGTGTATAGCGCCGGGGAGCTGCATGTCTACGTGTATACATATCTGTCTGTCCAGTGAAACAGAGCACGCACCTGGACTTCTTCTGGTTTGCAAATGTCGGCTACCAGAGCCCAGTCAGGAATTACCGTCCAGGGGAATAGCTGCTCGAGCGGCTGGCCGCGAAACATCATCCACCTGCGTACAGAGCCAGTAAGATATGCCATCATCAACATCCACTGGTGGGCACTGGCGTATATACATATATCCATACAAATGCGCACATACCTATACGTACACTAGGTACAGACACATACATGTAGACAAGTATGTAGACAAGTATGCATACATACGTACAGACTAGACGCATATACATACGTACTTACAAACACGTATGTATACACGTCTACGTGCGTACATCTACATACTCACATACGCACACGGAGACATATTTACACACTTACATACGTACATATACATAACTAGCACACATACCTATTTACACTTACATATGGTAGATATGCATGGAGGGCTTATAGGAACGGGCTCTTAGGAATGTACGTATGCACGGCCACAGCATCTGCCCCGTGTACAGCAACAGTCTACACCTGTCCGATCACATTTGTGTGTGAACGCGATCATACACGCACATGCACACAAACACATATACACGCACGTACAATGCTGTCGGTATCTGTGAGCAGGTAAACATATCCACATACGTTTACAGACAGGCATCGCCGCAATTATGTACAGCAATATAAACGGAGGGGTGGAGCCACCTGCTACAGCTAGAGTGCCGACAAGACGGCCCAACTTGCAGCGGCCAGTAGCTCATGCGTAGGCGCATGTGCCTCTATATAGCACGTATCTGCGGGACAATTATCGGTCTACGCGCGTTCGCAGACCTACAGTATGCGTGTGACACGAGTGCCTGTAGCTGTTGCAGAGGCTCGCCTCCACACGTTTTCCACTGCAGCCTGCAGCTACGCTTGTATTCACATATGTACGCATATACAACAGTGAATCGACACACGTACCCATACGTAGATGCGCCACACGTATAAACACAGATACCTATGTATATATACAGATGTAGACACTGTATC
>NW_021154252.1:789-2276 GCF_002837175.3 Physeter macrocephalus | reverse complement strand
ACGAATATACACATTTATATGCATATATATACATATATACACAAGGACAGGCACCGACACAAGGACAGGCACGGATAACCGTACAAGTACGCCTGGGTGTCTGCGTCTCCGCTGTCGAACATCGCTGGTCTCCCGCAGCTAGACAGGAAAACACACGAAGTTGTACAAAAGACTATTGTCAGACGTACGGACAGAGCTTCGCACAGAAGTCTAGACAATCCATCTAGGATATTAGCGCGTAAAGCGTACTGCGTACAGGTACGAGTGAACGTTCCTACATCCACCTCCGCATGCGCACAGACTTCTCGCTCTCTTTCTCTCCATGTAATTTATTAATTGTTGACACGTATATGTTATAGGCACAAAGGCGTTTCTACGATAACACGAAGCCTGTCGTAGGCAGCACGCGATGGTCGTCGAGGTGGAAGATTCAACTCAGCAAAGCGGTAGCATCGAGTGCAACGCTGTCCGCTATCTACGTGGACACGGACACGCAACGAGTGAACACAGCCACGGTAGCAGCGCTTACCAAGTTATGTGTGCACCTGCTTCAGGAATGTCCACGCCAAACACGACATCTTCACAGATTCCGCTTGGAACCTCTTGATCCGGCTGTCGAGTACTGTGCGTAGTCGGATCCTGCAGCTGACCTCGCTGCCATTGTTGCTGCTGCCGCTGGTGCTGCTGCTCGGGATCCTGCTGCGAACCGAATACAGGGTCTGAAACATATTGCTGTTGTTCCTCGGGAGCCACAAGCCACTCTCTTCTTTCATTTGTCTCACACCCAGTCGAGTTGCCGCTCTGCCTCTTGCAGAACCCACTGTCTTGTCTGCTGCTGAAGACCCCGGTGCAGCTGTCGTAGTGCTTGTGACTGTACACAGGGCGGGTACCCTGAACTGGTGGGCCTGAATAAGATGGAGGTGGAAGGAAGCGACCGGCGCATGCCTCTAGCGCCCCAAAGGCTGCGAACTCCATCGTAAATCACGTAAGTGTGGATATATATCTGTGCCTTATACATATCTGCTTACGTACACGATGACGAGGAACGTCACTGGAGAAGATATGCCTTCTACCATGTTGCAGCAAGGATGCGCCGAAATAACTGCGTGAGTGCGTCCCTGCTGACTGAGCAAGGAATCCACGGGATAAGGAAGGAGCTTGTGAATGTAACTGTGGAGGTCCGACGACTGTCAGCTCGAATCCACGCTGGAGTCGTTAGTGGCACATGAGCGTCTCTGATAAACAACCGCGCTGATAGGAAAAGGCACGGGGGACTCTCCTGAAATTTCGTTGCCCCTCGTTTATCTTTGCACATTCCACGAAGCGCTCGCGCTGTGTCTGCGAAGAGAGGCGACACAAGGGTATCATATTGCTGTAGAGACCCTCAGGCAAAACCTGTGCATCACGCCGCTTGTGGTATGCGAGGAGGTCCTGAGGCTGCTAACGGAACATTTTGTTCCTCTTGCTGCTTATGTTACCACCAGGGA
>NW_021154252.1:0-181 GCF_002837175.3 Physeter macrocephalus | reverse complement strand
GTATCGTCGTCCAAACAGAACAAACGTCACGCTCCCACTCCATACCTCACTTTCGTGTACTTTTACATCCCTGCAGACCCGCGTACACATATAGAATTCCGCATGCGTGTGGCGACAAAACTATGAGTCATACGTGCGGTGGGCTGTACGTTCCACGAGCGCTATTGGCAGCGATACAACG
>NW_021154251.1:2027-2276 GCF_002837175.3 Physeter macrocephalus | reverse complement strand
ATAAAGCATATCCCCCGGTCGCATCTACTCACATACACATATGCGCAGCGATTGACGTGCATTGATGCATACATGTAGAGGTAGTTATCTCGTCTGCGTGTTTCACCCTAGTTGGGCGCCCACGCGACAGCGAAAGGGTCAGAAACGGCCTACCTGTGAGGATGTTCATAAGCGTGCTTTTGCCGGCCCCGTTAGGCCCCAGGAGCACAAATATCTCTCCCTCGTAGAGTCGCAAGGATATCCCGTTCA
>NW_021154251.1:0-587 GCF_002837175.3 Physeter macrocephalus | reverse complement strand
GGCCGCAACAAGCGCCGGCACCCTCTGCCGGGCGCCAGCAACGCAGCTCGCAGCCGGAGCCCCACGGAGGTCACGCAGCCAGCGCACTGACGGCTAAGAACAGCCACCACACCTGTGCTGTCGTCCCCGAACGCTTTCAGAGAGAGTAGCTGCAACATCACACAAGAGTGAGTAAACGCAGACAAGAAACACATTTTCTCCGGCGGCCCCACCGGCTCACACCACAGAATCCGGTGCTCCCGTCCGCTTGTGTCCACCTATCCGAAGAATGCCCGTACAACACACCGAAACGGCTTACACAAAGAGTTGCCCACTCTGACCAGACGCTTTCACAGGCGCACGCATCTGCATAGCATATTTATCTACATGCACACGCACAACACACACGTATACACATCTGCGTATAAACTGTGCAAACACGTGCACGCGCGCGCGTCAGTAAAGGTAGGGGTACCCGTCAAGAAAAATGGAGCAAACGAGTAGTACGCCTATGTGATGCCCTGAGAGTCTCTTGTTGCGCAAACAGCACGTTGGCAGACCGCCGAGTGTGCTGTAGAGCGCGTGCGTACCCAGCGATCCAGGGCAAT
>NW_021154250.1:2066-2276 GCF_002837175.3 Physeter macrocephalus | reverse complement strand
TGCATGTACATGCGTACGCGTGCGCACACTTTGTAATTCCTGGTCTCTGTGCCTGTCCGTGTGTTCAGTGTATTCATGTGTCTACGGGCGTAGGTAGGAGTCAGCTGTAGCGACGTGCCTCTGTGCTTCTTCGTACGCTGCTTGTAAGTACTCACGAATTTTTGTACGAGTATATGTGTGTGTATGTATATGTATGCACACGCGTACACA
>NW_021154250.1:0-394 GCF_002837175.3 Physeter macrocephalus | reverse complement strand
CCCGCCTCTGGCGTACTCATGTGTAATATATATATATATATATATATACGTTGTCGTGGTCTGTGCAAACGATTTGTTCACATAGGGGCGTGGGTGGCTCTACAATCTCTTTTGCAGCTGCAGTACACGTTTTCGCCAATGTGTATCCTCGATGTTTTTGCCCGGAGACTGCCCATTCTCCAGATGTACGGTTCCACTCCTACCATGTCTGGTTGAGTCCTTTACTGTGCGAATCTGTGTTCATGTGTGTAAGTGCGTCTCTGCTTTCCCTTTGTCTCTTTTATGCGGCGGTGCGCTCTGCTTGTTTACAAGTCCCTATAGCATTCAGTGGCTCTGCCACTTTTTCCGGTCGACTACGTTCCCCAGACGAACGACCTATATTCTACACAACTTA
>NW_021154249.1:0-2276 GCF_002837175.3 Physeter macrocephalus | reverse complement strand
ACCAGCAACAAATGTGATTAGATGCTTAGTCTAAACATATCACCTCCGCTGGGAAATTGTTCTTGAAATCGCTATATTTAAAAAATACTTCAGCCTTGTAGCTTCGCCTCTTTTGTGGGCTTGGGAGGCAGACTAGTATGATTTCAACAACATATTTGCAATCAGAAAGGTCCTGGCTCTGCTATTTACTAGCTACGTTACATTGGGCAAGGAGGCAGGGAGGGTCCACAATATTGATATATAAGGCCTGACAAGCAAAAGCAGCTTGGATTTTGTGCTAATAATAATGTGAACTCAGCAGAAGTTTTTCAATGCAGACAAAGGAAGGGGTTCGTTCAGGCCTCCAAAAGTTCTTTTCCAAGTCTTCTGAAAACAATCAAAAGACAATAAAATGGGAGGAGGAACCAAGGTGGCGGAGTAGAAGGACGTGCTCTCACTCCCTCTTAGGAGAACACCAGAATCACAACTAGCTGCTGGACAATCATCGACGGGAAGACACCGGAACTCACCAAAAAAGATGCCCCACATCCAAAGACAAAGGAGAAGCCACAATGAGACAGTAGGAGGGGCGCAATCACAGTAAAATCAAACCCCATAAATGGTGGGTGGGTGACTCACGGGCCGGCGAACACTTATACCAAAGACGTCCACCCACTGGAGTGAAGGTTCTGAGCCCCACGTCAGGCTTCCCAACCTGGGGATCCGGCAACGGGAGGAGGAATTCCTAGAGAATCAGACTTTGAAGCCTAGTGGGAATTGACTGCAGGACTTCGACAGGACTGGGGGAAACAGAGACCCCACTCTTGGAGGGCACACACAAAGTAGTGGGCGCATCGGGACCCAGAGGAAGGAGCAGTGACCCCGGGAGAGACTGAACCAGACCTACCTGCTAGTGTTGGAAGGTCTCCTGCAGAGGTGGGGGGGTGGCTCTGTTTCACCATGGGGACAAGGACAGTGGCAGCAGAAGTTCAGGGAAGTACTCCTTGGTGTGAGCCCTCCCAGAGTCTGTCATTAGCCCCACCAAAGAGCCCAGGTAGGCTCCACTGTTGGGTTGCCTCAGGCAAAACAACCAACAGGGAGGCAACCCAGCCCCACCCATCAACTGGCAAGTGGAATAAAGTTTTACTGAGCTCTGCCCAGCACAGCAACAGTCAGCTCTACCCACCACCGGAGCCTCTCATCAAGCCTCTTAGATAGCCTCATCCACCAGAGGGCAGACAGCAGAAGCAAGAAAAACTACAGTCCTGCAGCCTGTGGAACAAAAACCATATTCACAGAAAGACAGACAAGATGAAAAGGCAGAGGACTATATACCAGATGAAGGAACAAGATAAAACCCCAGAAAAACAACTAAATCAAGTGGAGATAGGCAACCGTCCAGAAAAAGAATTCAGAATAATGAGAGTGAAGATAATCCAGGACCTCGGAATAAAAATGGAGGCAAAGATCGAGAAGACGCAAGAAATGTTTAACAAAGACCTAGAAGAATTAAAGAACAAACAAACAGAGATGAACGATACAATAACTGAAATGAAAACTACACTAGACGGAATCAACAGCAGAATAACTGGGGCAGAAGAACGGATCAGTGACCTGGAAGACAGAATGGTGGAATTCATTGATGCGGAACAGACTAAAGAAAAAAGAATGACAAGAAATGAAGACAGCCTAAGAGACCTCTGGGACAACATTAAACACAAAAACATTCACGTTACTGGGATCCTAGAAGGAGAAGAGAGAGAGAAAGGAGCCGAGAAAATATTTGAAGACGTCATAGTCCAAAACTTCCCTAACATGGGAAAGGAAATAGCCACCCAAGTCGAGGAAGCGCAGCGAGTCTCATACAGGATAAACCCGCGGAGAAACACGCCGAGACACGTATTAATCAAATTGGCAAAAATTAAAGACAAAGAAAAATTGTTGAAAGCAGCAAGGGAAAAATGACAAATAACATCCAAGGGAACTCCCATAAGGTTAACAGCTGATTTCTCAGCAGAAACTCTACAAGCCAGAAGGGAGTGGCATGATATACTTAAACGGATGGAAGGGAAGGACCTACAACCAACATTACTCTACCCAGCAAGGATCTCATTTAGATTCGAAGGAGAAATCAAAAGCTTTACAGGCAAGCAAAAGCTAAGAGAATTCAGCACCACCAAACCAGCTCTACAACAAATGCTAAAGGAACTTTTCTAAGTGGGAAACACAAGAGAGGAACAGGACCTATAAAAACAAACCCAAACAATTAAGAAAATGGTCATAGGAACACACATATC
>NW_021154248.1:0-2276 GCF_002837175.3 Physeter macrocephalus | reverse complement strand
AGTTACTATATTGTCTAATAAGTTCTCTGCCCGTTTCTCTCTTCTCCTCGTTCTGGGGCCCCTGCAATGCTCATGTTAATATTCTTGATGTTGTCTCAGAGGTCTCTTTACCTATAGTCTTAACTGTTTTTTCTGTGTGCTATTCAGTTTAGGTGATTTTCACTACTCTGTTTTCCATTTCACTGACCTATTCTTCTGTATCATATAATATAATGTGGCTTCTCTCGTGTGTGGGTGTGTGTGGGTTTATTCTCTTTTATTGTATTGTTCACTTTTTGGTTCTTTTTGACATATGACATATTACTCTTTGTTGAAATTCTCACTATGTCTATCTATTCTTCTCCTGACTTGGGTGAGCATCTTTATAATCATTACTGTGAACAGTTTTTTTATCGGGTAGATTGCTTATCCCTGTTTTATTCAGTTCTTTTTCTGATGTCGTGTCTTGTTACTTCATTTGTAATATATTCCTCTATTTCCTTATGTTTCCTAATACTCTGTGCATTTCTATTCATTAGGTTCAGGTTGTTACATTCCCGAGTCTCAGAGAAGTGGCCTTATATAGGAGATGACTGATAGGGCCCAGCAGCACATTGTCCTCTGGCCAGCAGAGCCACATGCTCCAGGCGTGTCCCCTGTGTGGGCTGCACACACCTTTCTCTTACAGCAGGGCCAACTGCTGTAGACAAGCTGGTAGGCGGTGTTGGACCCTGGCCTACATGGCTGTGACCCCCTGCAGTATGCGATTGCTGTGGGTGTGCTGATAGCCAAGGCGGCCCTCCATTATGTGTGGCCGTGTGGTGCTGCAGGTGCACAGGCGGACAGAGTAGGCCCCCAGCGTATCCGGTTGTGAGGCCTTCTGGTGCAGGAGTGCTATGGGCATGGTGGTAAATGGGGCAGGCCCCTGATTCTAATCAGTTCCAGGGAAGACTCTAAAACGTTGCTTGCCAATGTCTTAATTCCTAGCGGGAGTCCCAGATGCATTTTGCCTTTCCAAGAAGCTCTCCAAGATTAGCAAGTGGGTCTGACACAGGTGTCTTTCACACTACTGGCTCTGCACAGGGACTGAGAACATGGGAGACTTGTGTGTGCCTTATGAGGGCAAATTCTCAGTTTTCTTTAGTCTCCAGCTTTCCTGAAATTAAGCTCTGCAGGTTTTCAAAGGCAGACTTGTTGTGTTCTTTTCTTCCAGGGCAGGAACCCTGGGCTGAGCAGCCTGATGCCAGGTTCAGACCCTTCCGTCCATGTGGAGGACCTATGCAATTGTGATATCTTCCAGTTGTGAGTTACTGTGCTCCACGTGTGGGTTCCAATTAGACTGTGTTTCCAGTCCTCCTACCTGCCTTGTGGTTTCTCCTTCCTTATATCTTTAGCTGTGGAAAATGTTCCCTGCTAGTCTTCAGGGATAATTTCCGTGTAGGTTGTTGTAATTTGGGTGTGTCTGTGGCAGGAGGGGAGCTCAGTATCTTCCTACTCTATCATCTTGATCCTCTCACAAGAATTCTTTGAAAATATATGTATTTATTACTGTAAACATAACTCTTTTAATTGCAGTCTTCTTCCTGTATTCCATAAATTGAGGTACTTTGTGTTTCCAATTTTGTTTGCTTTAAGATTTCTTTTAAATTTCCCTTTTGATTTATTCCTGTATGCATTGGCTATTCAGAAGCTTATTTTTTAATATAAATTTATTCATTTTATTTATGTATTTTTGGCTGCGTTGGGTGATCATTTCTGCACATGGGCTTTCTCTAGTTGTGGAGAGCGGGGGCTACTCTTTGTTGCAGTGCACGGGCTTCTCATTGCAGTGGCTTCTCTCATTGTGGAGCATGGGCTGTAGGCGTGGGGGCTTCCATAGTTTTGGCACTTGGGCTCAGTAGTTCTGGCTCATGGGCTCTAGAGCACAGGCTCAGTAGCTGTTGCACACGGGCTTAGTTGCTCCGTGGCATGTGGGATCTTCCCAGACCAGGGCTCGAACACGTGTCCCCTGTATTACCAGGTGGATTCTCATCCACTGCGCCACCAGGGAAGGCGCCAGAAGCTTACTGTTCAATTTCTAAGTGTTCTTGCATGTTCAATTATTCTTTTTAATATTGAATTTCAGTTTCATATCATTGTGTTTGTAAATAATCCTTGATATGATTTCAATATTCTTGGATTTTTGAAGACTTGTTTTGTGGCTTAACATAGGATCTACCCTAGGCAATGTTCTATGTGTACTTAAGAGGAATGGAAAGTTTGCTGCTGTTGAGTGGAATACACTGTAGATGTATGTT
>NW_021154247.1:1936-2276 GCF_002837175.3 Physeter macrocephalus | reverse complement strand
CACACACACACACACGCAGGTATGAACAATGTGAAGACTTGCTCGAAATCTTCAGTGCTATGCTTCGGGGTGACACCCTCCCTACTCAGGGGATTTCTTTCTTCCAAATTGTTCGTTCATTCTGAGTCTCATGCGGAACAGTTTTTCGTTATCGCTGCAGCAGCAGCCGCTCGGCTGTCGCCAAAACAATTGCAGCAGTCCTCTCGGACGCGGTGTGCCTACACAGAGAGATATGCCATGCTCCCCACAATCCTTCCTCTTTCCTTTGCTCCGCAACAGCAGCACACGTTGTCACAGCAGCAGCACTGGCAGAGGCACAAGCAACTTAACAGCAGCAGCA
>NW_021154247.1:0-219 GCF_002837175.3 Physeter macrocephalus | reverse complement strand
GCAGCATCCGATTCCATGAGAAATAGCCATAGCGGCAGCAGCGCATCCCTCTGCACCAGCAGCGCCTCAGCAGCAGCCGCATTAGCCCAAGCAACAGCAGCAGCATCGTACCAGCAACTGCCCCAATATATATCCATTGGCGATGATACAGCCATTTCTGCTGCTCAGACTTCACGCCTTTTTCTCCCACTTCCTCGCCTTTCCTCCTCTTTCTATGCT
>NW_021154246.1:1357-2276 GCF_002837175.3 Physeter macrocephalus | reverse complement strand
AGCGGCAGGAGCAACAAATGTAAAGACGCATACGCGCTTCACCGAGGCCGTTCTTCTCCGCCCTGTGTACCCATTTTTTGAATTACGCATTTGCTTGTGCGTATATATATATATATATATAAATATATTGCTGTATACGTACGTGGGGCGGCTGAAGAAGTGCCCGTATCTAAGGATTCATATGTGCTGTTGGATTGCTGCAATCCCAGAGATTCGCTTGTGCCTACGCGCACTTTTCGCCAGTCTGCTTCTCTGCTTGAACATGGGATATGCATCTGCACGCGTGTATTTGTAAATAAATATCAACCGATTACGTGTGCATGAGTGTCTGCGTTGGAGAGAACTGACGTGCGTCCACGCTGCTAGTCGACAGAAAAACCCCTTCCGTCACACAGCAGAAGAGAAGGCTGCTCTGTGTTGTGTGCCGTTTTTGTGTTTCCCATTTTTGTTTACCCTGCGTCGTTGTAGTAGAATGTGGCAGAGGAAGGTGAACGGATCGCCGGATAGTCTGGTTGCATGCAGCTGAAGGCGTGTACGGTGTGGTGTGGAGGCAGCGTGTGGTCTTGCGACAGCCACTGCTGCAGCAGCTCGCCATCCTACGCGAGTATACCTGATGCGTCTTGGAAAAGGTGCACACATGTTCAGTGCGTCGGGTAGACACACAGCTGCATACACGAAGGGGCTCGCATGTTGTTATGTATGTATGTTTGTGTGTATGTGGAGGATGTATTCATATATATATGGCATGTGCAGGGTGTATGCTGTGCATACGTGTGGTGTACGTACTGTACGTCCTGAATATGTATGCGTGAAAATTTCTTGTGCTGTGCATACACACGTACGTACTTGGATGAGGTTTCCCCCAGTTGCGTGCTGCTTGTATTTAAGATTTTTATTGGAAACGTTCGACCGCACGGGG
>NW_021154246.1:0-471 GCF_002837175.3 Physeter macrocephalus | reverse complement strand
GAGGAGACCTATGCATAATATGTATGTGCATGCATGGATAGTTATATGTGTACGTATATGCGGTAATATTAGCGCTTTACTTGTTTGCTGACAGAGTAATTAAAATTCCATCTGCGGTAGATATTAGCGCTTTGTCTGTTTTCAGAGGTGTCGAGTTCCGTTTGCTTTGTGACCCCCACTTCTTTTCGCCTAGCTTTTGAGCGAAAAGGAGCTTGCAGACAGCTACAGGCCGTTAATGCTGCATGTGCGTATCTCGTTGTACGCATATGTATACTTACAGATACGTGCAGACACAGAACATGGGTACACGCAGGTATATGATGCTGTAACCGATTACCAGCACGTCTTCTCAAATGCATGAGGGTCCTGTCCCTTCTGGCTGCAAGTATAGCGGTGCTGCTGATGTGCTTATCAGATAGTTACACAGTACAGGATTCAGGAGCATGTGTAGTTCTTCTTTTCCAGGCCAGC
>NW_021154245.1:1370-2276 GCF_002837175.3 Physeter macrocephalus | reverse complement strand
TAACTTGTCAAAGGAAATTCTGCAAGTGGTCGTTTTTGGGCGGCACGCGTGTGAAGACTTCGGCTGCTGTGGCGGAGAGTCACCGACGTCGAGTAGTTGTGAGGCGTTGAAAAACGTTTTGTTCAGCAGTCATGGCCCATACATAATGTATTTACTGTTTGAGGCATAGCACCACCTATAGTAATTAACATAATCATACTGTATACCCATATCAAAGTGACAGGCGCACCGACGCTTCTTTACTACAAAGAAAACAACTGCAAGGCCTACTGAAGCAGGAGCACCTGCTGCCCACATGCGGAGAGGTGAAATTTCTGCTGCAATGACATACATCGGCCACATCACTCGCGTTAGTAGAGGGGGCGAGATACGTATGGCATAACCGTGTCTCTGTGAATGCGTTGTGAGGCATCTGCAGATGTATGCGGGTGGGTTTATAGATCTAAAGGAAGAGGAGGTGTATTTGCATTTATGTACATACACATATATGGGTTTATATGTGTACGTGTGTGCGTGTGGGTGTGAAAGAAGGAAGGCATCCGCATATGCAAGTGAAAGCAGAGAGCGCCACGCTGACATAAGCACAGATGCACAACTGCAATTGCCCCTACTATTCAGGTCAGATATATTCTCCTGAGACGTACGCCATTTCTGCAGACGCACGTGCCCATGCACTCAGAAAAATGTTTTTACTTCCTTACAGGATGGCACATTGTCCACGTAATACGCAGACGTATTCACAGACATGTATTCACGAACAAATACGTAGTGTACGCGCGTCACTACACAAGTTCTCACGTGTATGAGTATATGTATGTACTGGGAGACTTCAGCATGTGTGAATAAACCGATATATATATATATATATATATATATATATATATATAATTCCCCAGAATCGATGTG
>NW_021154245.1:0-576 GCF_002837175.3 Physeter macrocephalus | reverse complement strand
TTGTATCGTGGTGCAGAGAGAGAGGTGAACGGAGCAGCAGCATGCGAAGGGTGTATCCCCCCAGAAGGAAAAGACGTAGAAACACAGGTTTGGGGCAGAGGCCAACAAAAAAACCTCTTTTCCTGCAGTGGAGGCTGCTGGTGCTACAGTGTATGTTGTGTTATGCATGTGTAGAGGCGGGTCAATATGCCGTCTACCAAACTTTTGTGCTGCTGCATAAAATCTGAGGGTTTCCCGTATACTCATAAATGCATACACTGTGGGTAGATATTTACATATAGGTATGTGTACACCAGCTAGATGTGTGTATGCCACCTGTGCGAGGATGCTCCCGTGGCTAGAGCTCCTGCTGGGCATCATTTTTGGCGTTTTAGTCGTTAGTTACTTATTACGCTGCTGCTGGGTTGATCGGCGCTGCTGCAGCCTCTTTTTTCATCGGTCTTTCTTCCGACGCCAGAGCACATAGTGGGGTTTAAATGAAGAAGATGCGGCCCGTTGTGGAAGAAATCAACAGGCAATACCAGCCAGTCACTAGAACAACAGCCGTCGTATACATCTGTGCGTGTATACTTTTCA
>NW_021154244.1:1996-2276 GCF_002837175.3 Physeter macrocephalus | reverse complement strand
TGTCATTGCCGCTTTAGGTGCGTCTGAGATATACAGCAGCTCCTATAGTCTCCTCGCCTCGCGTTTGCAGCGCGCTACGCCGGACTTTTTTGCTGTAGGTCCATTACACGAAGTGAAATTCTTTGCAAGCCCTTTGACAACGGCATTCAAAGACACAAAACGTTTTCAACAAACCTTGACAAATTTTTTCGTTGTCAAAGATATTGAAGCCGAGCCAGCCATATGGAGCACCTACGGGTGACACGGCTTACGCGAACACGGTTTACGCGGAGTTCCTGAC
>NW_021154244.1:0-1735 GCF_002837175.3 Physeter macrocephalus | reverse complement strand
AGTGACACACGAGAGGTCAGAAGCTCTCATCTGCAAGACACTCTTCAGCCTGCGGTCTCTTATCTGCTTCAAGCATAGGGTTACATATATTGTACGATAAACGTTCCCCAAATGTACTGCTTGCATTCGCACTCTTCCTTATATTGGACACCAGCTTACTGCCTTGTGCGTCGAGCTATCCTTCCACCTGAATGGGGGTGGCATGCCTGCCTATACATTGCGCTTGAAAGTAGATGTTACACGTCGTACATATATACGCATATTTGTACGTACCTTAGGCTTACTTGCAAGAGGGAATTTACGCAAAGTGAGAAGCTAGCACTTTACAGAACGCGCCCGTGTCATATCGCCTTCGCTTACGAACTTCGGAAATTTCTAGTTAGATGTAGCTGCGTAGGACTACTCTGGGACGAAGGGAGACAGACGCACATGGATTTTATACAGCAGGAATTACAGACGGAGAAATGTGTCGGGATGGAGAATTTACAGAAAAAGGGCGTGACCACGTTTGTATATATCAGGAAATGATAAATTCGTGGCCCTACCCGCGGACGGAACATGTCAAACCGACCTTCAGAAAAAGGAGCAAGTAAAAAGAGAAGCTCTGTACATGTCGATGAGCAGCCATACCATCCTTTTGTGCCAGCTAGTGGCATAGAAACGCGTACACTACAACGGTGGCGCTGTCAGCCGCGTAAGAACAGTCGTCGAGGTCAGGCGACTTTCACGAATACACCCATAAAGTAGCACACTCATACTGTTGTGTAGTTTTTTAGAAGCTTTGACGTTTCATTCGGGAAGTCTCTCAGAGTCGTACAAGGGAAAATGCTGTTGGGTGTGAATAATTCTTAACAATATTGCTTGTAAAGACTCTGTAGAGACGTGAATGATTTGTAGAGTGGTTCCTCCTAAATGAAGCGGATGGTCGAAGGTACAGCAATGTCGCCTGTGCGCTGCGAGTACACAGCAGCTCCGTGGACGCAACGGTCATGGTCTTTACATACGAGGCCGAAGACGCTTGGGCGTCTCCCGTCGTTGTTTTTGGATGTTTTTAGCACTACGAACTGCGACGCAGAAGTAGTCAACATCGTGATTGTATGCGAGATAGCCTTTGAAACAACTGCGTATCTGTTCACGTTTAAATTGATGATGCGCACCCTCTTGAAATGTAGGTGAAAAACATGTTCACAGCACGTACGAATCGTCTAGCCTTTGCAGGAGTGCTCGTTTATGTCGCGCTATGGTTGGGTGTCAACTCGAAGGTACGGTGCGAGACATAAGACAATCCCAGATATATGAAACAACTCATCAGGTCCCAGCAAAACGTTAAAAGATGAAACACCACGGGGCAAGCCTCGATAACGTATGCACTACTTGTGCCACAGCTCTTCAAGGTATTATACACAAGTGTCCTTCATGCTCCGTCCGAAGTTCTCGGTGTGTCCCCTGTTTTCCGCTGTAACCCGGATGCACCCCATTAATTACTTTAGCTCCTGTGAAGTGTTCCCACTCCGTAGCAAGCGCGAACCTATATTCTGAACGTGCTGGTCACTGCAAACGCGGTCGCTTGTCGAGCGGCGGACGATTGACGTAAGCATGCACGTCATACAGCAACGGTGTCACACTCCCTGCGACTGGAAGGCGTAAAAAATCAGCACAATCGAATGCTGTTAAGGTTCTGAAGAAGTTGGCCTCTGCAAGATCTTCCGTTTTACGTTAGCTCAAGTAGTGGCTT
>NW_021154242.1:1440-2276 GCF_002837175.3 Physeter macrocephalus | reverse complement strand
TATGCGAAATAACAGACGTTGTCCTTTGACGTTCCTTGCTGTGGCTAGCACCTCACGGAGCAGCAGGTCAGCCTTCCTTTAATTGAGACGTACCTTAACAACAGCAGTAGGAGGGGTGGTGCCACCGACATTGAGGACAACCTGTGCTTCTGTGCTTATTTCGGAATGAGCTGTGTAGAACACCGTGCAGACAACGGTGTACCGACTTCCCGGTACCATCTTCTTCGGGAACACGCGCAATATGATAGTACCGCTTGCCATGTGATAGGATGGAGAAAAAAGCTGAGAGAAGTCCTGCGTGTCGTGCTGAGAAGTGTAGGTCCATCTCATCTGCAGCGGGAACTGGAGGCAGGTTCTGACTAGATACTCAATCGTAAATTCCGCGTCGTTATCATCTAACTCATATTCATCGCCACCAGGCAGGGTTATTTCCGGAATCATGGGCTCGTATGTCGATACAAGTTTGAAATCCACTGAAGGAAAGCAGCAAATTACGCAGACCACAAGGGCGCATACAGGTGCAGCGGCATGGGCCGCACTTGTGTAAGACGCAGGAAACCACCAATGCTCCACAGCAACGCAGCAGCGCTCTCGTGAATCAGCCCCTGACGCTGTTCGCCAATACCTGAACTCCCACCTTATCCTACACCGTTCAATATATTACCATAGACGCATAAGTCAGGGTGGGCACAGACGCGCACACCCTGTCCATCAGACGCCATCAGTATATACAACAGACGGCTCTCCACTACAGAAAGAAGACAGAAGACGTGTTTGCCGCAGAACCGGCAACCCAGAAGGCTTGAATCAGACGTGCAAAAGATGATGATAGACAG
>NW_021154242.1:0-335 GCF_002837175.3 Physeter macrocephalus | reverse complement strand
TTCACTTACCCGCTCCCTTTGCGTTGCCACAGTCGAAGTTGGCTGCCATCTCCACCTGAAAAGAGCTGGCGAGTGGGTCAGACAGGCGGAGGTTCTCCCCCACCTCGTACATCATCTCTCCAAATAGTGTGATCCTGTGGGCGTTTAGCCCTTGCACGTACGACTGCAGCGCCGTGGTACACTTGTTCAGACACGCCCTGCAGCGCGCAACAGCACCGTGAGCAGCTACACAGGACACCACGATGAATATGCAGCAAAGAAACGTGTGCTTATTCAAACGTACTTACGCAGGTGTCAGTCAGCGGGACCACCGATGTTAGACGCTTCGTCGTGAG
>NW_021154241.1:1023-2276 GCF_002837175.3 Physeter macrocephalus | reverse complement strand
AGAAGCGTATGCAATCACGCAGTGTCAAGCTTACACGTATTCTTTTATGTTAGGCAGAAGCACAACTGCGTACGCTCCTGTGGTGTGAAACAACATAGTATTAACTAAGTGGGTTTCATTCCGCCGCCTACTCGGAGCACTTTGGCGTTACTGTTAAATTCGCGAAACAGCTAGAAAATAACAATTACCTAGCTAGACTAAGCCCCTGGCCTGCAATGAAGAGTGATATTCGTAGATACATATATCTTTCTATAGATATGTTATGCACGTGTACTGAGACTGAATCCCAACTACGCTTTTATAGAAGTGCTATAAACTGTTTTTTACCGCCCTGCGTGACTTACTCGGTTCTGCGGCTGGTGGAAAAGATGAAACCTTTACAAAACGGAGAAAGTGCTACTCTCACTTCTATGCGAGCCACAGAAGGCGGAGTGCCGACGACAGGAGTTTCACTTCCTTTCACGGTGCAGCCTCCACAGAACAACTGTTTCGAAGTAAAAACACAATGATCCGCATGATTCACGACAAAGATATGTGAAAATGGTGACGCTCCAGAGTGAACTGAGATGCGCAGAATCGTCACCGAAAACGCCTAGTGGAACAGTGAAGTGTCCACAAACAACGTGTATGCGTTAACACACGTATCAGGCAAAATCCACAAGGATGCACTGAAGCACAACAGGACAATACCGTGTTCTTTGAACAAAAAGCACACACGTATATCACCTCCTCAAAAGTCTGCGGCAATTAACCCTTCTCCTCATGGAATTCAAGTGGTCGAAAATCCCCCGACATCACTATATACACCCATACGACCTATACGCACACACACACGGACAAAGAGAGACAAACAATGAGAAAAGAGGAGGAGGGGCAGATTAGGATCTCGGAGTGTTTTCTTATTTAGGCGACGTATGGCTATCCTACCAGAAAACTAAATATCAAACAAACTAAGGAAGTTGAGATACTCTGGAGGAAATGTGTACATGTACTCGTCAAAAACGTCCCGTGACGCCGGGCTTCTCACGACCCACGCGAGTCGAATACTGCAGAAGGGTACCCCTGCCACTTTGAATGCGGAGCAGTAACAGTCAGCAACCTGGTTCCTTTTTCTCTCTAGAAAAACAAACCCATCCTTGCGCAGCACGGATACTCAAAGCACAGGCAAGGGGGTCTCCTTATCGACAGCTTCCGGTTACTGATAACCCTCTCTCGGCTTCAAGACTTTGACGCTTCCACGCATGCGAGCACGT
>NW_021154241.1:0-503 GCF_002837175.3 Physeter macrocephalus | reverse complement strand
TCTGCCGCTATCTGGTGTAGCACGACGCTCACTCGTGGGCCCCATTCTACACAAAAGAACGTCTGACCCACTCGTATGCGTACGTCGCCTGCGTCGCTTAAATAAGGTCATAAGGCACGCTTCTCAAATGCGGTAAAGCAATTTTCTCCAGTGCCGAAGATCAGCAAGACCTTTGTTTCTATAGCGCCCTGCAGCGTGTCTCTGCTGATGAGGTTGGCAGCGGTGCACTTTGCGCAGCCAGGAGAAACACAAATTCGACGTTTGAGGAGGGCTGCTTTTTCTGGTACTTAATGCGCCTGCAGAGGCACTGCTCTTCTTGCTGGCATCTTAGGTAATGTGTACATTAGCAGCAACAGAGGCGTAGCCGTAGGAAAGACGCAACAACTATTATTCGCCAACGCCGTCGTAATCCTGCTCGCACCGGCAGGGCATTGCTGATGTTGAAAAACGTATTTCCTTAACCACAAAGCAGCACGAGGCAAATACAGCCCGCGCATGCTGTT
>NW_021154239.1:897-2276 GCF_002837175.3 Physeter macrocephalus | reverse complement strand
TAACGGAACGGGTAACCTGACACGCTTGAGGTGGATACGTAACACTCAACTAGGAGCTGAAGTAAGAATCGCTCTAGGGTAGGTGAAACTACAGATAGCCATCGGGAGAAAGCTCGAGCGGCATCCTTTCTGTCGACGGCG
Organism: Physeter macrocephalus; assembly: GCF_002837175.3. Taxonomy (NCBI): domain Eukaryota; kingdom Metazoa; phylum Chordata; class Mammalia; order Artiodactyla; family Physeteridae; genus Physeter; species Physeter macrocephalus. The sequence goes on along the minus strand of NW_021154239.1, from coordinate 2,135 downwards.
CCACAGTAGTTGATTTGTCCTTTCATGCAAGGTGCCGTTGTTTCGCCACTTAACCATAGGAGATGTGCGGAAATAACTTCTCAGCCTCGATACAGAGGTCCACGCAATGTATATACTTACGTTTATGTGTGCATCTGTACCCTCGTACCCCTATGCGTGCAGTAACGCGTAACTCTGCGTAACTCCAGAGACTTAGCACTGCAAAATGCACGCTTCGCCTGCCTAGCCTGTCGCAGCGTAGGGGATCCGTTTGAAAGGTAAAGACAATTTTGCAGGTATGCATTCCTGAGTGGGACACCAGGGCGCTTTCGCTTGTCGCGTAGGCGGAGTACTGGGTGCGAGAGAGGGAGAGGCTTAAGTATCGTGTGGATGGGAGAGTGTGCCTGTAACATCGCCTATTTACATCTTGTGCTGTATACGTCTGTATATGTACGTGTATCAGGAACCTTGAGAGCGTGCACGTGCAATTCTCCATGTGTCCATATCCGTGTGTGCCACTATATGACACCGCATTCGATGAAATATAACAAGAAACGTATACGTATAAATACGTGAAACGTGCGTAGTTAACTTTACTTTTGTGTGTGTGTGTGTGTGTGTGTGTGTGTGCGCGCGCGCTACTCCTTGTGAGATCCGATGTTTAGTGTTGATGTAGATACGACCTCTGCTTTATTTTTTCTTGACAATTTTCCTCACAGCTCGATGCACTTGAACGAAGACACCTCCACGTAACGCTTTCCACTTACTTCTTCACCCCATCCCATGTCTACTAGAAGCTGCTGCAGCAGTGACTGTTAACTATTTATTTCCTCTCTCCCTGTGCCCTTCATATTGTTCGTATTTGCAATGCCGGCAGCAGCACCCGCAGCAGCCAAGACAGCGGGACCATAGAAGTGTGGCGTTTGAACAAAGAAGATAGTAACTGCTGGAGTATCCAACAGCGTGCTCTATAGCGACTGTGTTGAACTACCTTCACCGCGGGGCTGGAGAAGCGTTCCATCTCATTGCCTGCACTTACAGCAGCCCCTCGTCCACCAAAAACGCACGAAGGTTACTGTTTGGTACTCGTACGGTTGAAGTGCGCCAAACCAACAGAAGGTGTGAAGACTTAGCTTTGTCTTGACGAGCTGTCCCCTGCTTTGTCTGTGGCTCTAGGCGCGATAAATCCGCACAAATTGCTGCGGTACTGCGCGATGTTTGCATTAACACACTTGCTCCTCTACTTAGTACGCCGGACG
>NW_021154239.1:0-233 GCF_002837175.3 Physeter macrocephalus | reverse complement strand
TTGACCATGCTCCTGCTCTATTATTCCGTGGGGCTGCCAGGGCAGATCCTGCAGCCGCTTTCTGATACGATGTCTGCCGTGGTTTTGGGGTGCGTGGGTGCGTCAGTAGTATCTAGCCATCGTAATAAGGGCCGTAGCCCCAAATTTCTGGTTAGAAAAAGATGCATACCGAGATAGATGCTTTTAAGATTCCTAGTAAAATAATTGGCAACATCCTCGTGTATTACTTCAAT
>NW_021154238.1:2045-2276 GCF_002837175.3 Physeter macrocephalus | reverse complement strand
TATACACACACATGTACATACAACACACGTCCACCACCTCGTCTCCACACAGACTCCCCCGTCGCCTGGAGGTGTCTGCACACATGCACAAATGCCTTGTTGCCTGCAGAGAACTAGCAGTTCACCATCGCGGGCACGCGTCTGCTGAGGAGGCAATGCAAACAAGCAAATCGCGGTTTCTCCCGTGGGTGCGGTTTGCAAAGGCCCCCGCGAGTTCCCCCCCGCACACAT
>NW_021154238.1:0-1765 GCF_002837175.3 Physeter macrocephalus | reverse complement strand
ACACACACACACACACACACTCGAGGCTTTTATATTCTTACAGAGATCTGCCTATTATCTCGTACGCGCACGCACGTGCAGCCATTCAGCCACATACATAGCGGGCATCCTTCCACATACTTGACATATATGTAAATATATAGGCAGAGAGAGGAGAGAGACATTGACATACACACAAGCGAAGGAAAGGTGCCGCGTGCACTCACGTCCTGAACACTCGAGTGCCTGTTCACCAAATACCTACACGCACCCCGTCACCCTGGTTACTTTGTAGCTTTGCGCTGCAGCTGCGTGCTGCCGCTGCTGCGGATGCTTGACGTGTTGGCTGCTGCTCTTTGTGCTGCTGCTGTTGTTGCAACGATCCCCCTCTGCGCTGGGCGCAGAGCCTGCAACTCTGATGCAGCGGCAGCAGTGCTTCCACCCAGTCTTTTTGCCGCTTAAGCGACTGCTGCTGCAGCTCATCTGCTGCTGAACAATAATGACTTGCCGCTACTGTCGCTTGTTGAGGTGGTGCTGCGGCTGGACTTGCTGATTGAGGTGCTTCTGTTCCTGCCCCAGGCCTTACTGCGTGCCGCTGTAGCATATAGCTCAGCTCCACCAGCTGCTTCGCTGGCTGGTATGTCTATACGCGTTCAAGGGGAAGGGAGATGGAGGCGCAGCAGCAGCACATGCAGGAACGTAAGTAGCAACAGCAGCAGCACTGGTTACGGGGCAGGCAGTAGCAGCAGCGAGCAGAAAAAGCGACAGCAGCAGCAACCCGGTAGTTGTTCGGAGGCAGCAACAGCAAAGGGCAGCGAAGGAGCTAGCAGCAGCACAGGTTAGTGACACAAAAGCGTTACCTCAGCATTATCAAGTTCGCCTTTGGCCAGGTACGCTCGTCCACGCAGCAGATACGCCTCCACGCTTGAGGGGCTGAACATCCACAAAGACACTCCCATATATATATATATATATATAAATGTGCATACATGTAAATGCTGCATACACACACACACACAGACATACACTTACGTAGATGAACTCCCTCTACAGACGAATTTTCGCAAAACGTATACATATATGGTTACGCGTACACACAGACGCCCACACATTCGTCACGTATACGCCTTCGGACGCGCGCACGTACTAGCCCCTATATACAGATACATATATATATACCATCTCCTCACAAATGTGATTATATGTCCGTGTGTACCGCCTCCACACATTTGCAATTCCGCATATAGCATTTGGACGCTCTTAAGCGCCGCTTGACACCGCCGGGTTCTGCCTCCCAAAAAGGGGAAGTGCACGTACCTCGGCTGCATTCAGTTCAGCTCTGCTTCTTTCTGGTGTACTGCAGTGGGTGCCCGAGAAAGCAGAACTGCCCTGCGTCCCTGAGGTCCACAGGGGTGAGTTGTTCGGGTGAGAGCGTTTACCTGAGCCAGTATGTCGGAGAGATGCTTGCCCGTATGCCCACGCATGTGTCTGTGTGCTTGTGCGTCGTACAAAAAAAAATATGGCATATATAGGCGCACGTGCGTGTAGGCGTACACGTAATATCTGCATGCGCCTGCAGGGCGTATCCAACGCGCAGAGAGTGTGTGTGGCTTCACGGAAACGCACGGCTACATATATACTCCGCGTTGAACCGCCGACGTACTATGTCACACAAATGTATGTGCACGCGCGTATGCCGGACGTGTGGATGCGCAGACCCGTGTATGCTGCACCTACATCGTCTCTACAGTATATGCGGAGTACAAGCGTGCACGACCAGTGGACG
>NW_021154237.1:1997-2276 GCF_002837175.3 Physeter macrocephalus | reverse complement strand
CAACTGAGACATGGAAACATCATTACAACGCGAGGCAGCACACACGTCATCGCAGCCACTTATTGCTGCTGCCACAAACGTGCTGCTGTTGCTGCTATTGCCCAATCAATAATATTATAAGTGTGGGGCCTGCACATTAACATGAAGAAGAGGCAGCACAATCTTTGCATGCCCTAATGAATCTGACTTTTCTTCTCCTCGCACTGTCCTCCCTACTACACAGGAGCGGGGCAACCCCCACAAAACACACAGCTCTACGCGCAGCAACAAAGGAGATGC
>NW_021154237.1:0-216 GCF_002837175.3 Physeter macrocephalus | reverse complement strand
GTGTCACCAGCACCAGCCCAGAGGAGCAGCAGCCCTGCCAGCAGCAGCAGCAGTAGCAACGGAACCAGCACAACATCAACCGCCATAACAGCAGCAGCAGACGCGACAGATGCCACGTGCGCAGCAGACTTCGAAAATACGAAGTCTGTCGATAAGGGGATCCCTCTCTGCTGTAGTCAATGCATTACATATTTAGTCGACTATCTCTCTGCCTCG
>NW_021154236.1:1632-2276 GCF_002837175.3 Physeter macrocephalus | reverse complement strand
AGATAGATATAAATATATATATGCATAAGTGTTTGTGGAAGAAGTCTGTAAATATAAATCCGTTTATACATTACATATATATGTGTATGTATTTGCAGATGTTTTTGTGAAAAAAAGACATCTGAGTGATAGAGGCCGGGGAGGCGAGTGCCAGCGGGGCAATTTCGGGTGTACGTACACCCCCTCCCCACACACACACACGAACACACCCCACAAGCGCAGATTTTCGTGTGGGGTGAGACGGCATTGGTGCATGCAGCCGAATTTCTCGAGTTTGATCGTAAATGCTATTTCTATCCCGATCTCGGAAGAAATTATCAAATTTCACAAGTGCGATAGTAAGTCTCTGCTGCTCTCCCTTCTTCATCCCCCCTGCTGCTGCTGTGCTTCTTCAATGCTGCTGCTCCTGTGCTTCTTCACTGCTGCTGCTGCTGTGCTTCTTCACTGCTGCTGCTGCTGTGCTTCTTCACTGCTGCTGCTGCTGTGCTTCTTCACTGCTGCTGCTGCTGTGCTTCTTCACTGCTGCTGCTGCTGTGCTTCTTCACTGCTGCTGCTGCTGTGCTTCTTCACTGCTGTTGCTGCTTCTGCTGCTTCTTCTGCTGCTTCTTCTGCTTCTTCTGCTTCTTCACTGCTGCTGCTGCTTC
>NW_021154236.1:0-278 GCF_002837175.3 Physeter macrocephalus | reverse complement strand
TGCTGCATATATGTACTGCTGCTGCTGCATATGTGCTGCTGCTGCTGCATGTGGTGCTGCATATGTGCTGCTGCTGCTGCATATGTACAGCTGCTGCTGCTGCATATATGTACAGCTGCTGCTGCTGCATATATGTACAGCTGCTGCTGCTGCATATATGTACTGCTGCTGCTGCATATGTGCTGCTGCTGCTGCATGTGGTGCTGCATATGTGCTGCTGCTGCTGCATATGTACAGCTGCTGCTGCTGCATATATGTACAGCTGCTGCTGCTGCATA
>NW_021154234.1:0-2277 GCF_002837175.3 Physeter macrocephalus | reverse complement strand
TAGAACAAGACCCATTGTTAGAAATGCAGGTTAGGGCTCGCTCTTCCACACAAGTGTTCATTTGATTGTTGTCCGATATGTCCTACCTGCGTCTGTACGTAAGGAGCAACTGAGGTTACCTTCTTTACTCAGTGCATGTGTAAGTACTTGACCGGAGCAACACTGCATCTAGATTCGGTTGACTGCAAGCTAGCGGTCAATCCTACGCCTCATCAGCATTTATGCGCAGGCAAACATGCTGAGTACAAGAAATGGCCGCTTTTTGTGAAAACGTAGTTATTGTCTCAATACAGTGAATAATTGCCGTGGTGAATTACATGGGCAGGGTTACGAATGGGCAGCAGTAACATGCACAACTACACTTAAACTGTAATGTAACGTCCGTAGTGCTGTGGATCCTACGGTGGGTCCGACTAGTGACGAAGCATTCGCTGCTCCATACCGGCGACAAAATCCTGCGCTGGTGCCCAGACGCTATCGCTTGCCTCCGCACGTCGACGGACCTTCGTACACCTTGATTTCGAGACAGTTGTATACACGATATAGGCTTGGTTCGTCTCGTTTACGTGTGTGCGGGAGGTCGGCTGATGTGACAGAGTGTCTCTTATTAGCAGTAGCGCTGCTAAAGACCATTGCTACTGGTAGGAGGTTTTTGAGAACCCAAGGATAATCATGTTCATACAGATACAACTGGAATTTCGCGAGCACCGCCAGGGCATGAATAGGTGTTTGTCTTCATCGGCATGTGTACCCAAACATATAGCTGTACATCGCATGTCCGTCTTTTATGCACACATGTTAGCAGCACAACCATTCCCACGAAATGATGTGTACACGATATAGTCCACCTACGGATTTCCAAATCCTGCTTTGCAACAAGTCACACGAAGTCGAATTCACGTTGAGAAGTGCACAACGTAAGTGGGCATTCATATTCACTTCTTTACCAAAATCGAGAATATGCGTTCTGTATATCCCGAGCAATGAAACCTGTTGTCGACTACGGTAAGCGTGAAACTCTCTCTTCTCCCGTGGGTTCTGTGATGTCTGCTGTATTTGGCACGGAGGATTTCTTTCTGAACTCTTATGATTTGCCTTGAAAGGCTCCAAAAATACTCTGTCGCACAAATCAGTGGGTTTGGGGCGGAGCGTCTGCAATGTACTGTACAAAACCGAACAATCGTATCCTGCTAATTTTGTTCGCCCCCCTTCTTCTACAACATGACGTACACACACAGAGGAGAATCACTATCCAACCACCACGTATCCGTTCCATCGTCTTCTTCTGCCGATTTTGGGAGCTTCTCTATATCGAACTATGTATGCGGGCTTTGCATCACATATCCACAAATATAAATATATATTTATGTATACGTATACATGCATATACACACACGAAAGCGTCTCTCCATGTGAGCAAGCAAACGAATGCAGTACGCTGAGCAGAGGTCTTGTAGCATATGTGTGCATAAACGTCACAAATGCACACGTAAACGTGCTGGCGCACGTATGTTTGGCGCGCGAGCGTCCAGGCGTGAGGACAAACCTGAGCAACTGCGCTCACATGTCCATGCGTCGCAGTGGCAGATGTATAGGTGGCTCTTCATGTTCGAAGCACGTTGAAAACGAACAATAGCTCGCTGCCAAAGGGATCGCAGGAATTCGATCAGTTATGGGGTTTACGGTCTGCAAGTGTGAACACATCAGTGACGAATACCACACAACCGGCTTAGTCCGAAGTACAAGGATGAAGAGGGGCAGCATGGGGATTAAGGTAAGGAGCGGCCATAGGAAAAGAGGCTTAAACCCTCTTTTATGCTTGCTTTTATATCGGCACCCACTTGTAGTGTCACTACCGCCATTGTCGAAATACTGGGTGATAGGGGTGACATTCACTGGTTGATTACTCTTACATTACTGGGTCTGTATTCCACGTCATTGGCGCTACACAGTTTGTGAAAAGATGGATCTGCGGAGGACAGGACGTTGTGTACGTGCTGTTGACGGCAACGCTGGATAGGCGCTCACAGTCCACGCGTAGTTCTATGTTTTCCTGTGTATACGTATGTACTCGCGTGTACACAGTACAATGGTACAGGTGGATCTAAATCCGCCTATACACGCGTATGGAGAAATAGTGTGTATGTTGCTGGTACAAGCAGTTACATTGTGCGGTACATTGTGCACTGTCTAGGTACTTCGCCTTGTGTCACTGTCGCTTAGACTGCAATACGTGTGGCTTCATCATACACTGAAAACCGTGCATCAAAGGTGTGC
>NW_021154233.1:2001-2277 GCF_002837175.3 Physeter macrocephalus | reverse complement strand
ACGAGTGATTTCGGCGGCTCAGGACTGTTCAGATTTCCTCACTTCCAGAGATGACACCTATACCAGCATTCACTTTGTGCACACATAGAGCGAAGAAAAAATGGGAAAGATAATCTACTGGAGATCTTCGCTGTAAAGTAATGTGATATGCAAATAAATATTTACATTATTCAGCTATGGTGACTGAGTGACAATCTAGCGAGCGTCTTTGCTCGAAAGAGAGGTGAACTTAGAATAACCGAGAGTGTATCTTAACCAGTGACTTCACTTAAGAAC
>NW_021154233.1:0-287 GCF_002837175.3 Physeter macrocephalus | reverse complement strand
GACTTCATAGATGATTGTGTGTAGCCTCACTACCGTTACTAAAACATGGACATGCACAGCAGAGACGCACAGCAGAGACGGTTCATGTATGATAGGTTGCATTCTGCGTACATCACCAAAATGCCCACACGTGCATCATCGCTCTACTGCCTGCTCCGCAGCTCTTCCGCGACATACGTCTGCCTCATATTTTCGTTGATGTTCCCTGGAACGGTAGCCACCAGCGTTGCACCGACACCGGAGAACGAGGACTCCACGCAGCTTGAAACTGCGTTCAGGCAAAGGTT
>NW_021154232.1:2072-2277 GCF_002837175.3 Physeter macrocephalus | reverse complement strand
CGACCAACGCTTGCCACCACTAATCACACACACATACACACGCATAGTACATACCTACCTGTGCCTGTATACATACACGTACATATATGGAGATATGCAGTAAACTTGTAGTAGGGTAGTGGGAGCGCTGCTCTCTCACAACACCTCTCTCTACAGGCACCAACGTGGCCGTATGTTCTGTCTTCTCACAGTCTGTCCATGCAAG
>NW_021154232.1:0-343 GCF_002837175.3 Physeter macrocephalus | reverse complement strand
TGCATACACGTGCATCTATGTGTACTGATTTATTCTTTACACCTGTGGGTAGGCATATATGTCAATTGCATCTACCTGGGGAGATATACAGCGTCCAACCTCTACACAACCTGTAGGAGTCTCTTACCACAAAGCTAATGGCGCTTGCGGTCTCACGATGCGGGCTGCCTAAATGTTAGGCTTCCGTAGGCAAACGCTTACTTGAAAGCAGCGATGTCTGCATTCGCGTGTAGGGGGATCCGTAGTGAATGTCACGTGTTCAATAGGTGCAGGGGAAGACGCAGTAGAACGGTGCAGCTTCACCTATGTAGCTGCGCAGTGTATGTACTCTGCAAGAATTTAG
>NW_021154231.1:1825-2277 GCF_002837175.3 Physeter macrocephalus | reverse complement strand
GTGTCTTTCTTTGTATTGAGGGGCTGTATGCAGAAGCAAAGTATGGCCATTCTTTTGTTACTCACACATTTCTTCTGAGCTCGCCAAGGGGGTTCACCCTCTCTACTACGCCTTCTGGTTTGCCTTTGTACACACGAGAGGATAACGCACATGTCAGCAGACGGCGTAGAAGAGTTTTGAAGAAAAATATACAGAGGCATCGACGTGATTTTTTCGGATGCACATGTCAGCAGACGGCGTAGAGGAGTTTTGAAGAGAGGAATACAGAGACATCGACGTGGTTTGTTCATATACACATTCATAAGAGGGTATGGGGGGTGTGAGATGTCCACGCAGCTACTACTATACACCCACTCGCAAATTATATATAGATGCTGCGTAATGGGAGAACACGTTTGTTTGTGAGGAGAGAGGACGCTGGTGGCAAAGATGCTTCTTCTCCTCTATAACAC
>NW_021154231.1:0-218 GCF_002837175.3 Physeter macrocephalus | reverse complement strand
AACCACTTGAGCCTTACTCCTACACATCCTGCATAAGCAGCTGCTGCAAATGCGACAAGAGGATTCCCTTGCAATAGCTCCTGTTGCTCTGCTCGTGAGCAAATGGCCAAAGAACCAGAGTAAATGCTGAAATAATACACTATCTCCGAAATACATAGCAGGGGAGGGGTGGTGACTACTGTTGGGCAGTCGTGGCGGTTCTGCTGCTGTAGTGAGTA
>NW_021154230.1:0-2277 GCF_002837175.3 Physeter macrocephalus | reverse complement strand
AGACCGAGAGGAGATCCGTGTTTGCGAAACAGAAGGAAGAAAGTGCACTGGAGGCCGTCAGTTCAATGCTGGCATAGTAGCGGCAAGTGGATGTATGCCCAGTGCAGCAACTGCAACATCAGACACCGCTGTGCACGGACCGTGCAGCCCACAATTCAAGGTGTCTGCAGTAGCTCTCCGAGGCACGCGAGCGAAGAGTGAACACCCACAGCACGTAGGGAGTTCGTCGTAGGAAGTCGATGCCCACTAGCACTCACGAAGTATCGTGCGGATGCAGTGTTTACGGTGGTGCGTCCTCGCAAACTCTGTCTGAGCTGATGCCCCCGCGATGCGAAGAGACACGATCACAAAGTGAGTGATATATTCCTGAATTACAACAAACATATACGCGGAAACCCAGCCTGATATGTACTGCATAACCCTGAACAGTCCACTGCTTCTGTACGAAACTGGCGTAAATCCTTCGGCGTGTGTACCACGCCGCATAGATGATCCGCATATTCTTGCGAGCTTGAAGTACAACTGCGGTACGAGGTTTCCATATGGGGAATCAAATATACGTCTAATACGTGCGACTGGTAGAGCAACATGAATTTCTGGCTGTAACGCTGACCTGCGCCGCCACTGGCGTACTCTGCTTGTCTGTGTAGAGCGTGTTTCACCCCACTGAGTGCCTGAGTGACGTACTGGTGGTAGTCCGCACAAGGTTATAAACGTCCTCGGTCACAAGAGTACCGAGACGTGACTTGATAAGGAATTCGGAAAAGCACGTAGTTCTGGTATACAATGTGAAGCTATGTATCAAATCCTTTTGTAGCACTACTTGGTGATGCTTGATGCCAAATCCCTCGCTAAAAAATAGTAATGCAATGTCACAGTAGTTTTTCTACATTGTAAAAGCACGTGCGCGATGGTGGCCACCGAGGCATGATATGAAGTCATAAGGGCGTGTAACGCTAGTTTTTCTACATTGTAAAAGCGCGTGCACGATGGTAGCTACCGAGGCGTGATATAGTAACCCTGCGGTATACAAAGGAATATTGAGAATTTAACGACGGGTCGATGCATGCAACAGTAACATAACTGTTCAGGAGTGTCGCGTTATATGAGGACTCCACGAAGACGTAGAAGTACGAATTTGTGCGCGAGATTTACGGTGAAGGGGAACGCTGTGATGACAAAGCGCCTGTGAACGCTTGGGTGCAGTTATGTGTATATATACGTATATGTGAGTTTCTTTGTTGTGACGACGGTATCGAGGGAACACGATTGGTTAGAAAAGTGGTCAATCAGTCCATCAGCCATACTGCAAATAGTTTCGTGAGTCAGATTCTGTCCGGATAATACGTAGCAAGCTGATGGGAACGTTGTACCCGGCCGGGGGGGGACTTCACTACGAATTTACGTACACACTGCGTCTCTCACTCAAATACACCGAATTTTTCTCCACTACGATCTGGCCCTCAGCGTTGTATTTTAGTCCGGCGTGGCCTGTTGAAAAGACTCGAATATTTCACATTCAGGTCCCGTCGATCCACTGTGCCGGGCCCAAGGGGCCTCGCACTTCCTCCCGTCAACTTCTTTCCAGTCATCTTCCGTCCCACGGTAACACCTTTCCCAGTGCCATTCCAGGTGAAATCTCAACAGCCCGCTCGAGTGAGATCGTTAGGAACACAGGCCACTACTTTTGTGTCGGACTGCTCGCTTGACAAGCACAGATACGGGTCGATCTACTACGGCGCCTCCGACCGCTGCACATGGGCTTCGCCTCCTTCCGTGCGCCCCACATGCTTGGCATCCGAACTCAACTGGGCCCAGCGATTTCCATGGCTTTGACTTTTCCCGTGTAGTAGAGGGGCCAGTAGCTACGCAACATGCCGTATTTCTAGCGTCCGGCTAACACCACACTGGCTCGTCTAATCGGTTATTTTCAAGCGGACGTGAAGCCACTCCATGTCTGAAATTGGTGCTCAAGAAAACATCCAACGTGGGGTTGTGTACCAGGCTTCAGCGTCTCCCAGGCGCTACTGTGCGCAGCATGTAATTCGAAGGACCTAATTTAGTTATGACGTAGCTTGTTTTTTTTTCGTGTGCTTTGTTACTTACTTTTTTCTCCTTTCGTGCTGCACCCGGAAAGCTCAAAAGTACCACAAGAGTCAACGTAACTGATCATGTGCTAAACTTGGCTGTGTTCCGGTGCACACCGTACACACAGACACGCAGTGTCTTGCATGGATGTTTCTGCCCCTACGCGTGTGCATATACATATGTGCGTAC
>NW_021154229.1:2061-2277 GCF_002837175.3 Physeter macrocephalus | reverse complement strand
CGCGCTCCATGGTGGTCCCTTACGGTAGAGTGAGTAGGGGAGACTGTTTCGTGGTCGACCAGTCATTAGCATACATGCGTCTCCGCACAGGTTGATGTCAGGGCGTTTTAGGAGGTTGAGACCGTGTGTGGCTTGTTGAGCACTGGAATTATGCTGAGGGTTGCGTTGTGGCACACCTATCCCATGCTTTTTGTCGAGACACAAAGCAGGGCAGTG
>NW_021154229.1:0-418 GCF_002837175.3 Physeter macrocephalus | reverse complement strand
TGAAACAGAGGTCCTCTGCAGCGACGCAGTACACTGTGTGTTAGGCCTCGCCGAAGCCGCTCGTAATGCCTCAGCACGTTGCGCCTGCTTGGGCACAAACACGCGCTGAATCCAAACAGCATGTATAGCAGATGCATGGCACAAGACGAGTGGTGATGTGGACTGCCTGCTCGTTGATTACTGGGCCGTCCAGTGTAATTATTTTTTAACGCTGGGCCCATGTACCCAGGTAGCGTGCCCTAGGGACGTGTTAGCGAAAAGCGAACGCGCTTGATGCTTGTTCGTCTGTTCCACAAGATTGAAAAGTACCCGCTGGTACACCTGCCTGTCTCCCTCGTTTAACAGTACATGACATATAGACGCTATGGTCCATTCATGGGAGAGCAGCATGTTCCCACTGTGCTGCACCGAAGTGGCT
>NW_021154227.1:0-1279 GCF_002837175.3 Physeter macrocephalus | reverse complement strand
TAGAGACAGTGTCAGGGCCTGAGTTAGGACTAGCATTATAGCCTTTGTTGGGTACCGTGTGAGGAACTGTGCTAGGAGTAGTTTAAGGGCCTTAATTAGGGAGCATGTGAGGCTCTGAGTTAGGTGTAGTGTCAGGGCTTTTGTTAGGGACAGTGTCAGGACCTGAGTTAGGACGAGCCTCCAGGCCTCAGTTAGGGACAGATTTACAGCCTCGGGACTAATTTCTGGGCTTTATTTTGGGACAGCATCAGGGATTTAGTTAGCAAAAGAGGAGTCATTCCTGCAAGCACCCTGAAGGCCAACACACGTGAATGCAGAAGTGAACTGTGCACGCTGCTATGAAGAATTATTCCACAGCAGTTGAGTACATTTTTTTTGAGGATAGTAAGAGTTTCAAAATTATTTTTTTAAGAAAACTATATTCACAGGATGATAGAATTTTGTCCTAAAGAATTTCTTCAGCTAAATTTGACACTAGCTAAAGACAAGTTTAGGTTAAGGTCTAGGGCTAGTGTCAGGTAATGACCTAGTTTTGGTGTCAAGCCCTTAGTTACTTAGTGAATCAGGGCCTAATTTAGGACCTGTGTCAGGGCTTCGGGTAGGGAGAGCATCAGAGCCTGACTTATGGAGAACTTCAGGGCCTGAGTGAGGCCTAGCGTCAGCCCCGTAGCTGCAGATACTGTCAGGGCATGACTTACAAGCAGCATCAGGGCCTTTGCTGGGCCAGCATTCGGGTCAGAGTTAAAGACATGAGCAGGGCTTGAGTTAGTCACAGAATCAAAGCCTCAGTTAGGGAAAGCTTCAAAGCCTGAGTTAGGTACAGCCTCAGGTCTTCACTTAAGGACAGAGAGTGGGCTTTCTTTGGGACAGTGTCAGGACCGTGGATAGAAATGTGTCAGGATATTTGCTCAGGATAGTGTCCGGATTTTAGTTATTGATTGCAGCAGGGCCCATGTTAGGGACAGATTCTGGGCCTTAGTGAGGGATAGTGTCAAGGCCTTAGTTAGGATTAGTCAGGGCCTTAGTTAGGGAGAGTGTTAGGGTTTCAATTAGGATAAGATGCAGGACATTAGCTTGGGACAGAGGCACGTTCCGAGCCAGGGCTAGTGTCAGGAAATGACCTAGGGTTGGTGCCAAGACCTTATTTACTTAGAGAATCAGGGCCTAATTTAGGACCTGTGTCAGGGCTTCGGCTAGGAACTGCGTCAGAGTCTGAATTAGGGAGAACTTCTAGGCGTGAGTGAGGCCTAGCGTCAGCCCCCTAGCTGGAGAACCAGTG
>NW_021154226.1:0-2277 GCF_002837175.3 Physeter macrocephalus | reverse complement strand
TTGCCGACACCACGCAGGCAGTCGCAGGTGAATCAAGTCGGGCTCGCTTTCTCGTGCGCCTCTCGCACACAAGCGACACAACAGTATACTTTGCTAACGTCAGCGTTGAAGTTCGTGGGGCGTTTGTGGTGGGTTGTGCTGGCGGCAAGGCGGGACAAGTTGAACCCGATAATGGTGTGGGGACTTCGTGATCGATAAAGTGGAAGGACAGCGATAAGGCGGGACAAGTTGAACCCGATAATGGTGTGGGGACTTCGTGATCGATAAAGTGGAAGAACAGCGATCATAAGAATTCCATCTTGCTTGAAGCAAAGCATGCCTTAATTACACTTCCAAGTCGCTTCTCTTGCCTTTCATGTACATGCCCCAATCCAACATACAGTTACGCGTGTACGGACAGATGTAGCGCATTTGCACAGCTTGCATTGTGAAGTGTTTTCGTGAGCTACTGTGTCACTCTTCTGCAGGTGAGGGAACACTAAAGGAGATGAAAGCAAACTGCAAATGTCGAAGTATGTAGCTGCATGCGCTCAAAAGACGCACGTCACATCTCGCACAAGTCGATTAGGCACAACTGACGGACACCCTTTTCTGAAGGCATGCAAGCATGAATTCTACGTAGAAACGCGTTAGCTGTACGATCTGCGACTTCCCTGGGTAAGAAATCGAGAACTTTCTTGACTGCATTGCGCGTGGCTTTGCTCCCTGCGACGAGTGGCCATCTTCTGGGTAAGTCTTCAGCGTGGCACTTTATCCTAGGAGTGGGTTCTGGTGTCTGCACTCGTTACACCTTCCACATCCATGCTGTGGGAGAACTCCTGTCTAAGAGGTTCCAGTTTTCTGAGACCTTTTGTGCCGACGCAGATAAGCTCGAAAGCGCTCACTCGGGCGGCCACACACTAGAACTAAAGTGGGACTGCGCTCGTTCTTTCTAGCAGTGTAGTAGAATGACGGAACCTCTTCAACACGAAGCCCAAGCCCCAATCATTTACGACCCCTGGGCACTACTACTGGTCGTTCCTCCCCCACCTTGACGGCCCTGCAGCGTTCTCGAAGGGTGCGAGGCAGGTGACGTTGACCCTTTGTTCTCCATGCCCGTCAAGGACACAGCGCGTGGGTATACGCTGTCGGTACCGTCCTGGGCTTGCGCAGACTCTGGAAGTTCCCGCTGCGCGGTACTTACTAACACCTTAAGATAAATAAGCACGCTACACAAAGAGGAAACACGCTGTAAACAGTACGGATTCATCTCCTTTGTTGTGAACCTTGATCGGTATCACAGACGGTCAGGGCAGTTCCTCGGTAACAGATTGGGAAAGCCCGCAGCACTAACGAGATGCCAAGCTGGTGTACGAGCATGCACATTTTCAGATTCAGGCGTCTCGCTTATGTGAACATAGGGGCTTTGAAAGCATCCCCACTTGCATGCGTTCTGCGAAGTCCCACTCGTTAAAAACTGTTTACCTCACGGAACTCCGAAGCCCACCGCTAGCCAACGCGTAACTGCGCCTTCAGAGTTTTTAGAAAATAGGAGCCCGAGATCGCGTGAGAGGACGGTAACATGCTGTATAACGGAAAAACCTCTACTCTCCGAAAGAAGATACATTACGGGCAATGCGTAGTGGTCGCCGTCACTGGTGGAGTACATGGATTTTCATATCCGGACATCCATTCGTCACACAGCGGTGTTGGCACCCCACAGTGCCCTCGTCACCACCTTCCCCCATCGTCCGCTACCGCGTTACCTCGTCGTGAATTAGCTAGCTACACGAAAGAGGCATACGATCGCCATGGGAGTCGTAAAGCAGTCCTGCTCTCTGCTTAATTTACAGCGACGAAAACGAAGACTATTTACACTTAGCGCCGATTTCATCAGAAAGCTGTTTTATTTTTCAGAGTCAGAGTGGAGACCTCTCCTTTTTACTCCCAAGTACGCCGAAGTAGCAGTTCAATTATTTTTCTCAGGTTGAGTGCTCGCCCTCCAGCGTCAGTGGAGCATGCGGCGTCAAAACTACGACGCCGCACACCTGTAGTAGGTAGTCGCCTATGCTTTTCAGGCATGTGTGTGACCTGCTCAACGACAATTAGTAGTTCAGAAGAGGATCGAAGACTGGTGCGCACGTAGGGCATACTGCAGGGATAACACAGATGTGCATACACGTGTGCCTGTGTGTAACTCAAGAAGATGTTCTTCACAATTACATAGAATTGTAGATTTGGTCACTTAAACACCTCTGTGTACACACAGGTAGTGTATACTCATGTTTCTGGGGAAGG
>NW_021154225.1:2045-2277 GCF_002837175.3 Physeter macrocephalus | reverse complement strand
TACGTGCTAGGGTGCTCTATAAGGCGTTCTGACTATCAAATGTCGTTTAGGAGCGTGTGCGTACCAACCCAGTCCACATGAGAGCCGCGAGATCTGGTCAGTTGTTCTTGTGCTTCTCAACCACTGGAGGGGCCACACCACTGACTGTGGCAGCCACGTCATCCGGGATTGTAGCCACTGTCAGCAGGTACTGTCCCCCTTGCAGAGAAGCTGCGGGCATGCAGACTGCAAA
>NW_021154225.1:0-1433 GCF_002837175.3 Physeter macrocephalus | reverse complement strand
GAAAGCCTCTGTCCCGCGTGCGACGCTCCCTGCACGAGTGTCCCTACGCCTTAGAGAGGCCCGTAGTCTGTGTGCCTGTACCGCGTACGAGGCTTCCCGCACGAGTGTTAGTAGCGTGCCCTAGTCTGAGTATCTTCTGCTTAACACCGGCTTCTCTTCAACCGTGTCCCCCCGCACAAGTTACTGTCCTTGTGTTTGCGTCGAGAACGCTTGTCCCTGTTCCAAAGCATGTCCGTGCTTTGGTGTTACACGGTTGAGAAGGAAAGGAGGTGTTCTTTTATTAAAGCGCTCCCACATACAGCGGGCGACCATGACACCAATGAATGCTGGGACAACGGCGGGAATGAGTGCACGACGGAACCATTACTGGAAGTGGGGACACTCCTGTAGCTTTGCCCAGTCTTACGGTTGTACACTGAACTGCAGCGAGTTCCTTCGTCCACCTGTTCCGGTTCCGGACGCGCTTGCTTTGGTGCAAGTGAGGGTGCACTGTGCCTCTCACTAGTTAACCACCAGACCACTACGCCGGCGCGGACGGCTACGACAGTATTGGCCTGCCAGCGTTCACACAAAGGCTGCTATGCCTCGAGGACATACTACGGACAAACCTGCATAAAATTAGTTTCTGCTAGTAGCGGCCTTGCACATGCAAGGTGAATACTCTTTCAAGGCACTTGGCGCCGTTTTAAGAACTATGTGGAGTCCCGCATATCTGGCAGGCCTTGGAGAGCTTAGTAAGCTGTCACGTCTCAGAGCGGGGGTGCCTCGTGGACCTCAGCTTCCTCCAGAGGAAGATTATGGCGACGCACAGCAGTTAAAAAGCTTCCTTAATTACCGGTTTAAGGCGAGTAATCTGACAAGTGGCTCGATGGGGAGGTGGAAGTAATGTTTCATGAACGGGTCCAGTGATTTGCTCTAGGGGCACAAACTTGCCATGTGTGCTTATTCGCGCCGAAGGAGATTGCCGGCCCATGAAGTAAAGTCATGCATCTTTCGGTGTATGTACAGTCGAGAGCCTCTATGTTTCCTTCGATCACAAAACATCTGCAGCGTGGCTTCTTTTCACAAATTTGGGCATTGTGACCTGCCAGTGGAGTTCATGCTAAAGAAGCGGAATATGCTAACGCCCTGTTCCGTACAGTCACCGCGGATAACAAATAGCAAGGGGCAGGTTACTAGTACGCAGTGCAGAGTATGAAAAAAAAATTGACTGAAATTAAGAAACGCGCGGCTGCTTCTGCTTTTGTGCCACTAGAGCATGAATCCTCTGACATTTTCGTTTTTGTACTTCGTGTGTTGCGTAGTCGCACTAGAGCCGGGGGCCACGGGACACCGCATAGTTTCACACCCGGCCGAATCCGAGAGAACTACCAGGCTGTTGGAGTCGCCTTTGTACGAGAACATGGCTGAAACGGTCTTCCTGCTGGATGAGA
>NW_021154224.1:1929-2277 GCF_002837175.3 Physeter macrocephalus | reverse complement strand
TGGCCGGACTTGGACCCCTATTGGACTCACAGCTTCACCCTGCCCCGTCCGGAGACCTTCACGTCAAGGCAAGGGTAGGTCAAAATCAGGGGAGGGCAGAGCTCCTGGTGGAGGAAGGACAGAATACCCAAACTCTCAAGGTGAGGGAGGGATTTCTGGAGGACAGTAGGGCCTCTGGGCTGTGGGGACCCTCTTCTGGGTGACAGCCCTCCTCCTTTGTCCTCTGTGATGAGCACCCCCACGGCCAGACCCTGCCCTCACCCACTCGCCTCACCCTCCACGCAGCCCCTGGGCCCAGGACGCTGACTCACTTTGCAGCCATCTCGTAGTAGATCATCCGGTCAAAGT
>NW_021154224.1:0-255 GCF_002837175.3 Physeter macrocephalus | reverse complement strand
CGCAGGGGTTGCTAAGAATACGGGTGCAGGACAAGCAGCACTCCCACTGAGGGCCCCTGGAGCGCTCCAGTTGAGGGGGCCCTGAGTAACGATAAAGGTCTGAGTCTGGGGGGCCTCCACTGGCCTCCCTTGTGACCTGACTTGGACAGTGAGGTTGCCAGCCCCAGGGGCACTGGGGCCATGGCCACCATTAGCTACCAAAGGCATCCTGGGGAAAGCTGGCAGCAGCAGGCTGCTGCCAGGGGGGAATGCTGG
>NW_021154223.1:0-2277 GCF_002837175.3 Physeter macrocephalus | reverse complement strand
GGTCAGGCCCCGTCCCCTGTAAACCCTAAAAACAGCTATATAAACAGGTTCCTGAAGCCCTGTGTTCAAATGAATAAACAATGTCAGCTCTACATGGACAATTCTGGTTGGGTGGTAACTACTGCAGGTCCGTGTAGGCCAGGGTTAGCGATAACTCAAAATAATGAAGGCATGTTACTAATCTAAGTGCTTTGATAAGCTCGGTCACATGCAGTCCTATGAGGTCAACAAGCCTATGGGGTCAGTGATATTACATCCTCTATTGGACCAAAGAGGCGGCAGTCTTTTAAAACATCAGTGACTTGCCCAAGGTCACACATCTAGTAAGGAGACCTTCCACAAGCCACAACTAAACACACTCCAGCTGCTTTCCAGAAGAAACAATGGTTCCCACGTCAGGATCGTGGGAAAGAATCTGTGAAATTCATAATCGCTACTCGGAGCCACCTGACACCAAGTCCATAGGGAACCTCTTCTTGTTTCCTGTCTCACTAAAAACATTACTGTGTTATTGTGATTTTATTTTTGGTTTTTTTGGCCGCACCCCTTGGCTTGCAGGATCTTAGCTCCCCGACCAGGGATCGAACCTGAGCCCCTGCAGTGGAAGTGCACAGCCCTAACCACTGGACCGCCAGGGAGTTCCCACTGTGATTTTCAATTTAGCCTCAGCTGTAACTGTACTAGACAGAGTCAGGGTAGAGGGGACACTGCTGCTATTCACTCATGGTTCCTACTATGTGCCAGGCATGTGCTAAGGCCCTGGGGCACAGCAGGGAACAAGAGAGACAGGACTCCCTGCTCTCTGGGGGCTTACATTCTCCTGGGGGAGACAGATGATAAAGACAGTGGCTGTGTCATGATAGATAGTTTAAGCGTCCTGAAGAATGAGAATGAAGTACGGGTGCGGCCCTACTTTTGATAGGGACCCGAAGGAGAGGAGGGAGGGATCTCTCTGGAGGAAGGACATGCAGGTGGAGGGAACAGCAAATGCAGAGCTCAGAGGCAGGAAGATGCCCAGCCATCATTCAAAAGCTGGTCCCAGAAGACAGCTGCACTGCCAGGCAGCATGAGAAGGGTGGACAGCACTCTTCAGGGTGGCCGTGAGCTCTGCCCAAGCAGTTCTGGCAGAAAGTGCACCAGCACACCGCTGGGAAGGGGAGGAGCTACAGGGAAGATGAGGGACCCACTTCAGGGCAGGAATCTGAGGCAAATCCCTTTACACCTGTATCCCCTCCCCCCGCCAGGACCGGAAGCAGTGGTGTGGTGTGCAAGGAAAGGGCTTGAGGACAAAGGGAGTACAAGCGAGAGCCTCCAGTTCCTCCCGGAGACCCAGGTTCTGATTGCACTCCTGTCTCAAACACCCCCGAGGTCCTCCTCAGACATCCAAACTGGGCTGGGCGTGCCCGTGAACTTGGCCTGACTCTGATGGCGATGCTGGGTGGGGGTCTTCCTACCACAGGATCACTGGAAAAGCCCCAAGCCCCAAAGAGGCCCGTTTTTAGGTCCAAGCTCTTGAAAGCAGAGAGCCCTTTCCGGAATCACACCAGCCACGTCACTGTAGGGTAACCAAGTAACCTCCTGAGACACACCAAAGAAAGGGCCCAGCTCTTTTTTCCCCCGTTTCGCTCCAAGAACAGTGTATTTCCCTCAAGGGCAGAGAATTTCTACTTCGGCGATGGTGGTTTTCCACATCACGCAGCCCTCCAAAAAACAGTCCCTTGATCAGATTTGGAGGAACAGAGGCAAAAAGAAAAAATTTAAACAACAATAAACCTTCACAGGCTTATCCAATGTAAGTGTTTTCTTCTTTTTCATAGGAGAGGTGGAATGAAACACACGGACAAGCTCTTGTCCGACTCTCAGATCATTATCTAGGTCTGCAACGCAGGATGGGGGCTACATTTTTGGAGCAGCCTCAGGCAGCCACGCCAGCATCACAGTGAGGGGTCCCCCACTGGCTTTTGAACCAACTTTTGAACAAACCCTAAGCGGTGTTTATGTCTTGGCAATGGACATCGCCAGGCCGACAAGGGCCACAGAAGTCCAAAGCTGCTACCGCTCCACTGCCCCCTCGTCAGCAACCAAAAACTCCCCCCTGGTTCTCCATGAACAAACCCTAAGCGGTGTTTATGTCTTGGCAATGGACATCGCCAGGCTGACAAGGGCCACAGAAGCCCAAAGCTGCTACCGCTCCACTGCCCCCTCGTCAGCAACAAAAAACTCCCCCCTGGTTCTCCACCCCTATGTCCTTAAGGAAACAGAAAGAACTTCCTTCCT
>NW_021154222.1:1932-2277 GCF_002837175.3 Physeter macrocephalus | reverse complement strand
ATTTTCAACATCTTTACAATTCATTATTCCTCTTCGTCCTCCCTTTCCTTCGAGAGATCAGATTTATCTGTTTTTTCGGTGCCATTTCACACATAAAATATACTGTCTCTTTCCGGGTCGTCTCGTCTTCGTAGACGAGGAGTCTACCATTCTCTTTCCTTTTGTGTCCCCGCAGCCTTTTTACGAAGCAGAGCTTTCCTAGATCTCGTCTTGCGGAGTAGATACGATACGACGTTTCCAACCACGCTTCTCCATGATTAAGCACAGGTAGAACCCGCTTCGTTGATTGTTGAGTTCCCGTTATCTGGGGAGAGAAGATTTCTCCCTCCCTGACGATTTCCAAGG
>NW_021154222.1:0-320 GCF_002837175.3 Physeter macrocephalus | reverse complement strand
CGAGAAGCACAGTATATCGATGAGGGTCGTTGCACTTGTTGACGACAATGGTGAATTTAAGTCCGGACCGTCTGTGTCTCTCTCTATGGTGCCAGATACAGGGTACACGTGTATAACGTAACACTGACGCGTGAAGTTATGTCATGCCTTAGTTTATGGAGGTGACAACGCATACGTAGAGGATTTGCCAAATAAATTTTTCCTCATGTCTCATCACATCTAGACAGAAAACCACCTCAACGTGCCTTCAATCGTTTCCAAAGCTCTACATCTTTCCGTATATTACACGGAGGCGCACGTCTCTGCATCCGCCAGTACCA
>NW_021154221.1:0-2277 GCF_002837175.3 Physeter macrocephalus | reverse complement strand
CAAGAGTTTGAAATTAGCACAGATACCGTTCCAAAAACCAAATATGTAAGAGATAAGACCTACTACTTGTTCAATGAACTGGACTCAACAGCTCCTATTCATCGCAGAAGAAAAATTCCAGGCCTTCTTTCTCGATTAGCACAGATACCGTTCCAAAAACCAAATATGTAAGAGACAAGACCTACTACTTGTTCAATGAACTGCACTCAACAGCTCCTATTCATCGCAGAAGAAAAATTCCAGCCCCTGTTTCTCAGGAGCTCTGAGGTTTACCTGCGAGGTAAACTTAACTCACCTGGCACAAGGTGGCCATCCCTGGTTTCACATCAACAGGATCTCAGGCACAAATCTCCTTGTTTTTCCATTTTGTCTTTAAGTTACTTGTTCAAATAACTGCACAAATATGACAAAGATATAAAATCAGGCATCTTCTGCCCCAGTGCCTACTAATAAATGATTTTCTGCCACTTTAATCATAAAGATAGATCATTTCAACATTCTGCTAACCTTATTATTTGTCATTTTTCTTGACATTTCTATTGAATATTCTTTCAATATTTTAACAATGGAACATTTCTTTAGGTTGTTCCAGACCCAGCCTTTAGTGGTAAATGTTTTGTTGTTATATTTCTATTATGTGTCCTTTAAAAATCATTATGCTATTTAACTGGATTAAGTCCATTCTGTAGGCATTTATCTTATGATATTGATGAAATTAATACATAGAGGGCAGTAGTACAAGTTGATTGGACTCGAGAGCCTCTACTAGCACAGTTAAGTATAAATATTATCTATATATAAACCAAAGTACATGCCGAGTGAGATTCTCCGACTCTTTTTCACTGTCTGCCCCTCAAGCCTGTGAGAAATGGAATATTTCTTGCCATCTCAGTAAACAAAGGATGTCACAGCCATCAGCACCTGCAGCGCTCCAATGTGAGCGGGCGGGCCCTGAGGAACTCAGGATATGCACATACAGAATGCAGGCCCCAGAGGGCTGAGGTGCATATCAAAGGAAGGAATTCGGTGAGCCGGACTCTGGCATCTTCCCAAACAAAGGAAAGCCCTGCATTCCTCACCTTGGGAGAGCTGGTTCTCCTTAGCTGACGATCACCTTTTCACGTCCCCCACCACCTGCGCCCGCCCCCCGCCCTGTGCCCTCCCCCCGGTACTTTACCTAAGAGAGGAAGGGGCGCAGGGGGCCTCGGCTGAATAAGAGGCCTGCGGGCCTCGAGAGGAACTTTCGGCCGCTTTCCCCGCCGTCGGGAGGAGGGGCGCTGACGCTGCGGCCGGGGCCTGCCCCTCATTGCCCCGTGTCCCCTCAGGACGCTCAGGCCGCCCCCTCCCCGCGCCCCCCGGGCCCCGCGAGCCAGGCCGAGGGCAGGCCCGAGGGGAGGGGCCGGAGTTCCCCGGGACCAGACCCCGGCGCCGCTCGTTCGTTCTGCACAGCAGCGGCGGGTGGCAGCGGACACCTGCCCCTCAGAAGCTGCTCCTGCGCTGTCGCCCGGGCACCGGACCCACTTACCAGGCCCGCCGTCCCCACGACTGTCGCGGCTTCGGCCGCCGGGGCCCCTCCGCAGCCGGCAGCCTCAGTGAGGCCGCCCTCCCCTCGGGCCCCGGGGCAGCTCCGTGACGGCGGAGGGAAGAGACCCCGAGCCGGGAGCTCCAGCTCTGAGGAAACGCGGGCTCCGTTCTGGCCGCAGCGGGTGGGGCCGCTCTGCCCCGTGGCCTCCCGGGAGGGTGCGGGGCGCCGGGGGAGGAGCCGCCAGGGGCGCAGGGCCCCGTCGGGGGTCCTGGAGGGGCGGCCTGGGGGCCCCGCCCACTGTGGCCGCGGCGCAGGCATTTTTCCTGGAATCCTACCCAAACACTCAAAGATACACGGTCTACAGTAAATGTTCACAAATGATGGTTGCTGCTGTGCTTACTATCGTATTAAACGTGTGAAATCCATAAAACACTTGAAGTTAAAAGTTAACTATGAATTTTTACCTTTCCTTATTATGTCTCTGCTATTCACAATTGTCGTTAATCAATCAGAGACTGTGGCATCACTCGTTAAAAATGAGCTTGTTAGAAAAATAGAACTCAGGCCCACCGGACCTACTGAATCACAATCTGCAATTTTACAATCTCCCCAGGGTACTTGTGGACCCATGAATAGTTGAAAGGTACATTTCTACCTCGACATGTCTTTTCTCTCTCAGAAATACACACATTTTATCCAGTTGGATATAAATAAAACACTCAAAAATGCATATGCCATTGTTGAAACCATCA
>NW_021154220.1:0-2277 GCF_002837175.3 Physeter macrocephalus | reverse complement strand
GTGATTTCGTAGGTGGTGTATTTGTTACACACTTACTCTAATAACTGTGTTACTTTGGCCGGGTACTCATGTGTACGTGTACATGAACACCATGCTGGTTCCTCGCAATCTTTCTTCTGCTTCGTAGCCTACAGTCGCCTGTCCAAAAACGCCGGGAAACTCCTCACAGTGTTGTGCGACTTGGCAAAACCTTTCACAAGGTTCGGGCAAAGAATGTCAAATACAAAGCAGGTGGAAGTGTGCTTGGTTAACTTCGACCAGCTCCACCGTTGAAGTTACTAGAGCCGTCAGTGCGACAAGCAGTTGATACTCCAGACATTCTGCATACATGAAGCTGAAGGCACTTGTAATGCCTTGAGAGCATCTGTTCACCAGCTGAGGTCTTTGTAAGCTTTCAGAGACATTAACAATGCTAGCGAGTTAATCGCCAAGCATGCAAAATCCACCGACAGTTTCGGAGTACTTGGTGACTGCTCAGAGGTGCCTTCTATCCACAGACACACAAAAACATCAACGTTACTAACTTATCTTTAGTGTTAAAAATAAAAACACCTGTACCTAAACTGAAGAAGCCCTCGTTTCCAGCACAGGTATAGTTATACAGTACGCTTCTTAATTCCTTGCGACTGGCGCGGTCTCCGTATTCAGTGCATATGCTCGTACATGCACACTGTTTTGTTGAGAGACTTTTACTGCAAAAATTGTCCCAGTGCTCCTAAACCTTCACTTAAATGAAAAATATGCTGTCCACTTTGACTATCAAGGTAACCTTTCTTTATGATATGGCTTTCTAAAGTCTTCTGTCGTCCCTGGTGCAGTCACTCTCTTACTATCGACGGGGGAGAACAGATTTTGACACGGCACCACGCTAGCCCTCCTTCCGAGTCCTTCCTCCGCCCGCTTCGAGAACGAAAGAGAGCCCGCGTTGTCATTGTACGTGCGTTTTTTCGCAGCCACTGCACTGTACGTCGTAAAGTTATATCCGAGCGTCATGACGCTGATGACAGAAAGTAAACACACTGCTGCCAGTGGATGAGTTTGTCGGAATGTGGAGAGCTATACGCGTGGGTCACTGGTTGTACAGTATGTATATTCTTTCTGAAAATGAGCCACGCGTTCCTGGCGGGGTTTTAGGCCAGTCGGGTCGAGTTCCGCATCAGCGTTTTTCACGTACGATGGGTTTCATGCGTGTAAGACGGGATCTTCTCGAAGGGGTTCATGGCGCTCCAATTTTTGGTCTCACGAGAGAAAAATTCGTAGAGCATCTCTCGTAAGCTCGCTTCCAACGACATGCAAACAGGGAACCAACACGCTTATGCAAAACTATGATGAAGGTAGACCGGCGCATGTGAGTGTAGGCAGGTGGTGCGCTCGAGGTACACCCGCACGAAGCAGCACCTCAGGGTATGCGTCGTTGGGCCTAAATGCGGACAGGAATACTTGTTTAATTACCTGTAGAAAAATGTGCCATACGGTAGGTGCACACAAACACGCTCGTGCGTTCATGTAACGGGTAACGAGATGGATGTCATCCTGGACAAAGAAATCTCCCTGTTTCAGCCTATATTGTGACTGTCTATCTTAGAGTAACCAACTGGTGCAACGCATTCTACTTTAAGCTTGCGCGCTATTTGTCTGCGTACGCCTGCTGACTTCCCTCTTGTTGCAGAGCCGGTTTAAATGCGTGAGTCGCTCTCAGACAACCAGGACGTTCAGGAACCTGTCACGTCCCCGTCGGTAGGTCGCATGCGCGGAATTCAGTTGTGAGACCAAGTATTGTTTGGCAGATATTTATCCTCCGTAAACAGTATGCGCTGTAGTTTTCCGTGTGTGAAAACATGTGGTGCACCCAGAAGATGGTAAGCATCTGTTACGTTACAGAACGCTTTACAGAAGGCGGATGTTTCCTTCTTGTGTTGAACCATGGACGGCAGCCAAGACGGTGAGGCGCCCTCGTACACGAGGTTAAAGAGTCGCTCCTTACTGGTAATAAACAAAAGGGCTGCTGGTAGTCGCTGGCACCTGTAACACCTGCAACGGTGCGTACATACACATTTACGCATGCATACAGGAACGTGGGCACGCAGACACGTGAACTGATTGGTGTGAACTAGATGCACGAAGGCAGGCGTGGACGACGGACGAAGTATGAAGATGAATTCGTAGACAAACGACAGATACGTATGGTAGCATTTTTTTAATGGCTTGAATCCCTGGGGTGGTGGATATGAGTGCGTGGAAAATGAAGCGAAGCCTGTGGGGACCTTCAACAGTAGA
>NW_021154219.1:1915-2277 GCF_002837175.3 Physeter macrocephalus | reverse complement strand
CGCTCTCTCCATAGACATACACGAATGTATATATATATATATTGCAGATATAGAAACCTACGTGTGTGTAATTTTTTGCAGATGCCGACGCCATGGCACAACACTGAACACCAACTTCCCTCCAGACTGCGCGGATGCACGTGCGAGCTAGTCAACAGCGGATAGTGATGCTAGCTGCTTCGTATAGGCTGATTTGATGGAAACCTGGTAGCAGAGACACCTCCCGAGCGGAGCGGAAGGTCGCGCACGAATTTGAAGGAGCAAAGACGACGAAGCTAATGATTACAGAGAGTCGCAAGCTAGTAGAGAGGCTCCCGCGCCTTGACAGCGCGGCCGCTTCCCTTGGTGTACAGCCCAGGGCG
>NW_021154219.1:0-534 GCF_002837175.3 Physeter macrocephalus | reverse complement strand
ACATACATACATACATACATATACACACATAAACCCGTACCTATATATATATATATATATATACATATATGTGTAGGGGCGGCCGGTGCATTAGCAGAAGCAGCATCAAGAAACGGCGCCACAAGCGGCACGAATTCACAAGCAGTAGCGGGGAGAACAGGCCAGCACGCGCAGCAACAAGCAGCAGTCGCAGCAGCACGACAAACAGGTGGTGGGCGGCAGTAGGTGCATGATCTTCGCCAGCAGCTACCGCAACATCAAGACAAAAACCATCTGGCCGCAGCTTCCGGCTCTACGGGCGTGTTCAGGAGCGCCAAATCGGCAGTGTTTGCCGTTCACAATTCTTTCACTGGCGTAACGGACAGGAAAAAAGTCTAACGGCAGCAGCACAGGGCGAGGGCGGCAGTGTCAGAGGGAGACAAGAGAGACAGGAAAAGGAGGGCGCGCTGACAGCTCGTACCCCTACGCGTAGACATGTGCAGGTACGAATGAAGATACATATGTACATACATTTATGTACACATATACATGTGC
>NW_021154218.1:0-2277 GCF_002837175.3 Physeter macrocephalus | reverse complement strand
ACACACACACACACACCCTTTACTTCTTAGGAAAGTTATGCTATCGATGACACACGGGTTCATAAAATTGATTTTTCTTACCTAAGTTTTGAAACTCCTATTCCTATCACTATTAAAGATATTTCATTGACTTGAAGGAAATAATCTAATATTTATCTTAAACTAAATATTTCAGCACTATATTGTTTATGATGCCAGGGGCAAGTGAATGGTATTCAAATGGTTAATTAAAGAAAATTAAATAAAGGGATTATTAACAAATACTTTAAGTAAGGTTAAATAAGTCAACAAGAATGTTGAAATGCCAGGGCCTAGATGCACAGCAAGCCTTGACAACCCTGAAGACTGATGTGACATGGGAGAGAGCAGTGTTAACACATCTAGCTAGAGCCATGGGAGAAAAATCATATAATAGTAGCTGTGACCTTTGTTATGGGAAGAGGATGGAGAAGGAGAATCACTGTCAAACCACATTCAGGCAGTGAGGAAATGGAGAGGAGGTTACCCCAATGTGACTTCTCCTATCTTTCCATCTCTTTCCATTGTTTCCAATTGCAAATCCAACCAGAAATCAGAGGGCAAGGGAACCCAAGTAATGAAGACCATGAAGGTCAGCTTTCCAGGTCACAGAGCAGGGCAGTGAGGGACTGGAGGGGAAACAGGGAAAAAACCATCACCAGCATCTCTTATTTGATCAGACCTGTTAAGAACTTTACATGTGTTAACTTATTTAATTCTTATGAAAACTCTACAAGAGATGCACTGATTACATTAAAGGATGAAAATAAGGCTCAAAAGAATTAATTAAATCTCTGTGTCCGTATAACTAACAAGAGCCAGAGATGAGTTTCAAGCCCACAGATCCTGGTTCCGGTGACTACGTCCTTAGCCCTCTGACATTCTGTCTTTGGGATCAGAATGAATTCATATTAGGTTTAAATTAAATATAACTATTGAGATTGCAAATGTTATTGGATTAGTAATTTAGGAACTTTTTTTTAAATGGCATCACATAAGGATAACTTTATATTCAACCATCACCAAAGCCATGTAAGTGTCTTGGAAATGGAGGAAAAGAAAGAAAGAATGTGAATAAAATTCCCTCTGCTAAACTCTGTTTCCATATTTGGTCTGCTGATCTCTACATCTTACCAAGTGGGCCAAGTGTCTTACTATGAGGCACTTATTAAGATCATTTTTTTCCTTTTCACTTCTAAAGTTGTACAAGTATGGATAGCCATAAATGACCAATTATGGCATTCAATTTTTTCATAGTAATTCACAAAAGTTATTGGAAATATCACTGAGTTATAAATATCATCATAATAATTATGAATACTGGAAAGAAGTTGGCAACAAATGAAAAGAAAGATTTGAGAAGTTATCCTGTAAGAAGAAGTACAAGATATCTGAAAAACATAAACTGGCATTTAG
Source organism: Physeter macrocephalus (assembly GCF_002837175.3). Lineage (NCBI taxonomy): Eukaryota > Metazoa > Chordata > Mammalia > Artiodactyla > Physeteridae > Physeter > Physeter macrocephalus. The sequence goes on along the minus strand of NW_021154218.1, from coordinate 843 downwards.
AAAGAGATCACTGATAAATAACTCTTATTTTCTTGATTTAGTTTCATTTAAAACAGACACATGTCATCTCTGATGAAAGAGGAACTCACTCATAAATTGATTTGAGAAGTATTTATTGAGTGTCTCTTTCTAGGTGCTTGGGGTACATACAAAACAGAGAAAGATACTGATTTTGGGGAGTTTCATTGTAGCAGGACATCTACAGCTCTAAGAATATTTCTGAAACAATGCAATACCACTGTTCTACATTGAATACATTGTACAATGCAGTATTCCTTTGCCTAAAACTACCATAAACATAATTGTATAACTTTATATACATATATGATTGGAAATTTATGGTAGAGCAGTGGTGGTGCTTTTTCTGTATTTTATAAATTCAAAAACATACAATTTTTCATATTTTAATATCTTTGAATCAGGATGCATCTTTCAATTGATGTCTTCTTGCAGTTAAAATTGGCAGCATTTTTTGTCTTTATTAGTGGTAGGTAAAACAATTTTGCATCTTGCAATTGAAAACATTTTAGATTAAATAATATGTGGATGGTATCTTTACAAAATTAATTAAGTTAATGGATATTCCTGGAAACTTCACTTAACAAAATTGGGCATGAAGCCATCTTAAAGAGACAGACTATTTTAAAGAATACCTCCTGAAGAAAAGAAATAACACTAGGAAATGAAACCAATTTAAAAAAATAGGAGAGTAATAGCAATGAAAAAAATTACTATCTAAACTAAAAATGTCACTAGACTCATAGAAAGATAAACATAGAAAATATGCCAAGGCACATTTTTCACAGAACTAGAAAAAAAAATTTCACAATTTGTATGGAAACA